>NW_027497304.1:0-155255 GCF_021521415.1 Bidens hawaiensis | reverse complement strand
AATATAAGAAGACATGATACAACGTGATATGAACTATTTAAAATTTACCACGATAATAACTATATTAACAATACCACATATCTTGATCATTGCTTTCATCATTATGTTCATCTTGTACTTCATACCCCCCCCCCCCCCAATTCTTCCCTCGAGTTAGTTAAAAGATGAAAGAATCCCCTTATATAAGTTGAGTCTAAAGTTACAAGATTAGGGTTATTATAATACGGATTACATATACAAGGCTTTGTGGTTAATTATGGTATATAATTAACAAACCAACTCACAAAATCACAAAAGAAAGCTTGTCACCATCGCTTTAGCCATCGTCACTCCTCTCTTTTTTTCGAAGCAAGCAATGAGGAAGCTGAGACCAGAAGATCTCAGCCTTGGTGATCCGATATTACGTGATACAAACCGAACATGGTTCAAGTTTTTGTATTCTTGTGTGTGAATTAGCATCATTCAAGAGTATAATGGTTGTGACCTTTCTTTAGTCAATCATCCACCAACATCATCAGGTTTAGTTTTATTGGTCAACTAGCTTTTTTACGAGGATTTATTTAGGTTTTTGTTTTTAAACATTTTTATTATTTATTTTTTGCAATAATTTGTTTTATGTTTAATGGAGTTTTGTTTTGATAAAATATAAATATATTTGTTTGTTTCTTCATTATTCTTTTTTAACATCAGGGCTCTTTCAATTGAGATATGTAGATTTATAGGTGGGTTGGATGAGTCATAGTCGAATAATAAACACCGCTAATGATTATAGTCTCAGTTTCCTACAATTGACTATTGGTATCAAGAAATTTCATTTGGATTTAATTGAAATTCATTTAAACTATAAAATTTATTGTTTGGCGGATGTGTCCGTTTAAACTATAAATTTCATTTGAAGAGCAGTGTTTAATATATCATTTCTAACTAATTGCATCCTACAAGGATATACAATCAAAACAAATAATATCCATAATACAATCGCACCTAATTTCCCCCAATCTTTGGAGTATTTTTGGTTGTCAAGAGGACTCGGTTCGGCATGAAGAGCGTAATACGGTCCAAAATACTCATAAAACTCATTACAAGGCAATTTGTTTTCAGGTTCGGTTTAGCATGAAGAGTGTAATACGGTCCAAAAAACTCATAATACTCATCATAAGGCAATTTGATTTCAGGTTCAACATCCACAGCAACCGTTGTCTCATAACACCAACAACAGGCCACGATACAAATAGTATAACTGCCTCCACCTAACAGCATGAGAGGAACATTAAACGATAATACATGGCCTTTAACAGACCAATTTAAGCCCCGGCCCGATCACCAGCCAATGAATTGGCCCACATTGAAGAATCGCAACATTGATAAACTTCCATAACTTAGTGAACAGTCGGTCTAAACAGACCACGAAAGCTATCATCAACCATCTCATCATTCAAATGCACATTTAAAGAATAATACTTTCCCTAGTTTGCACCAATGTCTTTAATGTGACCTATACCCGGGAAAAAGTCCCCAAATTTGTGAAACGAAACCATCATAACCCTATCGGTTGTAAAGAAATCTTCTTCAACTCTATCCGTGTATGTGCAATGGTACTGAATGATATGCACAATAACAATGATACATTAACTGGATGACGATAAACATGAACATTGTAAGCCCTGCTTATATGCGATTGAATGATGACCCGATTTTAAGAAGCCAGGCATTTTCTCACTTAATTATAATGGGTATTTACACAAACAAGATCATTCATAGGGTCGTTTAACAACCTCATTCACCCGTGTAAAAAGTTAACATGCTTGGAGTTTGTCAAACACTGGTGAACCAAAGCTGACTTAGCCAACTCAGCTTCGAGTTTGTCAAACACTGGTAAACGAAGCCCCTGCCATGTGGATATCCAAGAATTAATCACATGTGAGCAGGTGGCCGGTGCCCGCAGCCATACACAAAAATATATATTAAAATAGGGCTAATGAACAGCAATCGGACTGCATCAACAGTAGCAATTGTCTTCTCTGCATACTTGGGATCCACACCTGAGTATAACTTTGTGAGCTTGAGAGACATATGCAAAGAATCTAGTGAACAGCAAACACGTAATTAGCTCTAATAAATCTGTGTAAACATAAAAACTATCGAAAACAAATATGAAAAGTATTAAAGTTTAAATAAATAATAGTTTCTTTAATTAAAATACAACGCTAAGATTAGTTTGTTGGGCTCATAAGTATAAGTTCACTCAGATTGAGCCGTTCGCATTTTCATAACGGGTCAAAATCCTGCTTAATCCACCACTTTGGAATCCTCATGCTTTTTAATAAATGGATGTGAAAGAAGCTTAGTAAGTATATCAATCAAAAACAATAAATTCCTTGATATAAATAAATTAAAACTTTCAGAATTTTCACATATTCTATCCTTTTCTTTATACCTACCCTGCTGCTGGTCTTGCATCAACATCTTTCTGTAAACACACATCAATGAATGAACAGAATTCTAGAGAAAAAATGACTTTTGGTGGTGACAGAGATGTGTCCAAATGATTTAACTTACAGCTTGAAACTTCATATAACAGTTAGACCCGCATCAATCACTTGGTTCCACGGTACACTGTCCCAGCCACCAATGAAACCTGAAGCAGTGTTAACAACTCATCCAAATCTTTAATAGAAGTATGAGTGTGCTCTTGTAATCACAGATCACATTATTTATAAAAACTGGATAGTATATCGGGTAGACCCGATCACCCGACCCATATAAAATTACAAATCCTAGTGTTCTTACCGTTCCACCTCTATTTGAAAAGGCACAACAGCTGCCCACAAAAATATTATCAGCTATTGTCTACCTAAAAACTTCTACACCAATAACATCTGCTATCATTTCCTTAGTTTCCAATTCAAACAAACATTAGGACTTTCGGTTAATCCAGTTTCTTTTCATATTCAAATTATACAACTCTTTTGTTATTACCTTTACCAAAAAAAGTAAAAATAACATTTTTCGATAAAAGTCATGCCAATAAAACCATCAGATGATTATTGGCCCAATAAGGACTTGGTTCCAACCCGATTGGACTGATTTCAACCCGATCAGATTATTATCAAGTTAATCCATTTATCACAGCTTCAAACAGATCCTGTTCATGCCAAAATAAGACATATTAAACCAAACACAAAGTCAAGACATCAAAATGGTCATTGGTCACTTGCAGTCTCGTAGCAAATTGGAAATTATTTATCTTTAAGATGGATAAATTTGAGGTGGATACTTAGTTTAGTAATATGATAATATGATACGTAGTCAAGCCAAGTAAGCTTTTAAATGACCAATACTCGTTTGATCGTGCCATGTTTGTTGAACATGATAATAGTCTTATAGTCAATCAAATTCAACTTGTGTTCAATAAAAAGGAATTATATTCTCTGGACACTGTAGGCAAGAATGGTAATATCGGACCTGCAATACCAAGTCTTAATTTTGACTCCCATCAAAGTTGAACTAATCGGACCTATTGACGGAGATCAGGACGTACATTTACAATCAATTTTAATGCCTAAATTTTAGATACTTAACATGAATCAAGTAACGAACAATAAAATCTAAAGTGTAACTGGGTTTCTATGACCCGTGAAATTTAAACCTTAAACGGGTTAAAACCGGGTTAAATCAATGAGAAGTCATCATTTTAAAATCAAGCAAATCTGATGACTTTAAAAAAGAGGGGAGCGACCACATCGCGACACCTAGGAATTTTGGGTTTTCGTTTATATATATTATTATATATAGATTATAGATATCAATGTAACTATATATTTCTAATGAGCTTTTTTTTATGTAAATTTAAAACGATTTGCATGCCTTTTCCATCGTTTAAATATTTTAAAATGGATACACAACCCTCAACATTTTTAGCCTATAAAGACAACTAATTTCATGTATTTGAATCTACTATAAATTATGAAACATTACTTAAAAATCAATTAACACGACTTTAATGTAAAAGCATTCACATCTAATCCATCAAAATGTGTGAGTTTGCCTTTATAATGTAGTGATTTGTGAGTGTGCCTTTATAATGTAGTGGTTTAGAGTGTTATGAGAGGAGGGGAAGGAACATGCAGTGATTTTTTTTATATTTTTTAAGGTAGTTTTGAATTTGAAAATACGTGAATTGATTGTGAATGCTCTAATCTTGTTTATATTTGGATGATACCTTAATTAATAAATTTTTAAACTTGTAAATTATTTTTTAGGTGTCTATATCTTATATATTGTCTTTTCCGCTTGATTTACGGTATGAGAAGGCAAAATACTATGATTATACTTTAAGATTGACCGTTGTGGCCCGCCACCTAGCCGCAAGTGGCCTAGCGCGAGCCACGAACACCACAACGGCCAGCCGCAACCGGTCATGCGAGTCAGCGTCCGCGAGCCGGCTCGCGGTGGCTAAAGTGAACGTTTGAGGGGAATTTTTTTTGGGGGGGGGGGGTTTGCCATTTGACCGTTGGAGCCTTTTTTTTTTTTACTTTCTATATTTACTCATACTAACAAACACTTTGACACACTAAAAAACCTATAAAAACGATTCTACTCATTTCTCTCCAATACATCCAATTATAAACCAAAAATTCAATGGAATTCCTTTTCTTCGTCTGACTGTTTGGAGGAAGATGACCTTAATTATTAAGCCGGGAGAATAACAGTTAACCAGTTGGTTGGACGGTTCAAGGGCGACAAAGACTATCAAGACTATCACCTCTTCTTCGTGATTGATTGGGCGCTAATGAGACTTTGGTGCGTCACTATTTTAGCCCTGATCCCCTTAATGAAAAACAACATTTTAGGCGTCAGTTTCGAATTAGTAGACAACTATTCATATGTTTATCAAATGATTTGTTGAATCGTTATCCTTTTTCTCAACAAAGAGTAGATGCAAGAGGTAGACCCAGTTTCCCGACCATCCAAAAATGTACAACTGTTATTCGTCAACTAGTGTATGGAATTTCTTCATACGCAATGGATGAATACCTAGAAATGTTTGAAAAAAGTTTCGCGAGACTCACTTCATTTATTCTGTCAAGGTATACATATATACATATATGTTTCGTTTAGTTATAAAAGCATATTATCCGAGGGTTTACTTGACAATGTTTATACGTATGGATCATATCGATTTACTCACGAAGAAATTTGCGCAAACCAAATTTGTATAATATCCAATGCATATACGAGGTGCATGGTAAAAAGCATGGTTTCCCTGGAATGCTCAGTAGCACCGACTGTACGCATGTTGGATAGGATACGTGTCCTACTGCCTGGCGAGGTCAGTTCCACGGGGGTGATCACCCCGAGCCCAATATTATACTTGAAGCGGTGGCCTCCCAAGATCTTTGGTTCCGGCATGCATTTTTGGTGTTGTCGGGTCAAGTAACGACATAAATGTTACCGAACAGTCACCGATATTCGATAACATTATTGACGGGGTTGAGCCAGCTAAACCGTTTTATGCGAATGAGGTTCAATTCAAGCATGGCTACTACCTGGTTGATGTCATTTACAACGAATGGTCGACGCTTGTTCAAGCTTATGCATCTCCAGTTGAAGACAAACGAAAGTACTTTAAGAATAAGTAAGAATCAACACAAAAAGATATTGAAAGGGTGTTTGGAGTTCTAAAAAAACTCATTTGATTTCGAGGTAACTACAGATTTGGTCAAGGGAAAAAATAATTGATGTCGCCTACACTTGTATAATTCTTCATAACATGGTTCTTGAGGACCAAGGTATGACTATTTGTCAAAATTACCAAGGTGTTGTCGCACGACCCAAATCAACAATCACCAATGAAGAAAAACTCCAAAACGTCATATATCTCAAGAACCGCGAGGTCCATGGAAACATTCGTCATGAGTTGGTTAAGCATTTGTGGACTAGACGTCTCGATGATCTTGTACTAGACTAGTATTATTTGTTAATACTTTTATTTTAATGTAATATTAGTTATTAATTTCCAAATCCAGAAGAAAAAAATAAATAAATAAATAAATCAGATAATTCGTTGAAGTCAACGTTCGCTTGAACCAACCCTAAACCCTAAACCCTAGCTTGCTCAGGCGGCTTCAGCGAGTGTCCAGTCAGCACTACATGACACAATATTACTTGATGAATTCGAAGTCCGGTTTCAGCGACAACACACAATTTAAAAACAAATTCGATCGAGATATTTGGAAGTTAAGGGTGGGCATTTACAAATTCAACTAGCATGCTTTAAAACGTCATTCAAGTAATTGTTAAATAGTACGCGAAATTACTTTAAAAAATCTTAAGGATTAAAAAAACATTTTTATCTTATATTAAATAAAACGAAGTGTTTGGTTTTTTGAAATTTAGAGTGGAATTCGTTGTGGTTGGTAGTGTGTGACAAATTATGTGGGGTTAGGAATGAAAGACTAAAAACATTGCAAACGTGTTTGGTTAGCAAACTTTGTTAGAGGGGAAGGGGCACTAGTGTGAGTAAGGTTTATGGGTTGTTTACCACATGGTAAACTCACTCCTAATTATGTGGTTAGTTTGCTAAATTACAATTTGTGACAAAGGTTTACCACATGGCAAACCCATTGGAGGTTTTTGAAAAGTTAAATACCCATTAATATTTCAATGAAGTTTAAATTTTAATTACATTTAATTGTTTTTTTTTTATTTTTAAATTTAAACAAAAAAAGCTTTAGGGTACTTGTGGATATGTGTTTCCAGTTATTTTCTGGTTTGTGGGTACTTAAGGGTATAAATAAAATAACTGTGTATGATTGGTCGGTGCATGGGTACTACCCATGAGTGTCCCCTCCTCTCTTATAATTGGAATATGAATCTTAGTACTATCATGTTTCGTTAAGAATGAATTCACTTAAACCTATTCTCATAAAATACTTTGACGATTCTTTTAAATTATGAAGGAATTCTGCTAAATGATTTGAAATGTCTACTCTCTTGACGCCGCCTTCGCAGCTGCAACTCCACCACATGCCACCCTCGCCACCATCCCTGTGGTACTGTGGATTACACAATATTATAACAAGTTACACAATAATATTATAACAAGTTACACTGGATTTTTCTATATAAAAACTTAAAAAGTAAGTAATTTAAAGAATGGCATTATTGTAATTCACAAAAGATTAGTCATGTTGGCATATACAACAAGGTATTGTGACCACACTTTTGAGTTCTATATAGACGATAATTTATAACTCAAATGTAACTTTCGTTATCTACATTGGTCCATAAAAGACGCATATATGTCATTTTCAAACAAATAAGTCTAAGTCAATTAGATTACAAAACCCATTAATTATTATAGATAAGTTGAATTTTCTAGGGTCCAAAAACACCTATCTTTGATATTTTCAAAATTCTTTTTCGCAAATTTCTACTTCGTTTCTTTTCAAAATTTTATTAATAACTTGAAACATAAAAGTTAAAAAGTATATAATTGGTTATTTACATTCAATCCATATCAAACACTACAAATATAAATATTATATGTGTAATTACTCCCCCCCCCCCCCCCCTTTTAAAATATAGGGCCTTGAGTTGAGTACTTCCCATATCTGCATGCATGCGTTTATTTTTTCAGATGTAAAATGTCTATAATCTGCGAATCATATTTGCAGACATCTGTAGCAGAAGAGATGGACCAAACCTCTGCATTCTGCAAAAAGAATACTGTTTGTTTTTTAATGTCTGCAGACTGCTAAATCAAACAGAAAATTTTAAATAAGCTAAATTTAAATAAAAAAACCTTCAACATCAAAATTTAAATAATAGTCAAACAATATTGAAATAATATTTATAAAACCACATTAACATTTTTCGAAATAACTTATTCCGTACTTTGCATAAACAATGTTATTTGATAGATTATGTGCTTAAAACAATGTTAAAGGTGAATTGTGAAAGTTGAGAATAATTCCTCTAATTTATCTATTTTTTCTTTTACTAACATATAAAAATATGCAACAAAGATGAAAATATAAAGAAACTTATTTTAGGGTAAAATATTATGTTCAAAAAGATTATTAATTGTCAACAAAATCCAAGCCCAGTTCATCATATTTAAAGTCATGTCCAATTCAATAATCCTAGGTTCATTCCCATCAAATTTCATAACATTATTTCTTTAGCAGAAACATACATAACCATTTGTAATATGGAGAGAACACATATGTAGATTATTAAAATAAATGTTAGCATCTGTAGATTGCTAAAATGAGCTGGTGGTGGTGTATGAACTGTGGTAATGGGTGGTGGTGGTGATGAATGGTGATAATGGTAATGGTGGCGGTGGTGGTAGAAGGTGGTGGTGGTGGACGATGGTGGTAGACGATGGTAGCGGATAGTGGTGGTGGCAGGCGTTGGGTGGTGGTGCTGGATGGTGATAGTGATAGTGGTGGGTGGTGGTGGTGGTAGTGGATGGTGGCGATGGAAGAAGGCGGTGGTGGTTGGTGGTAGTGGTGGGTGGTGGACAGTGGTGGTAGACGGTGGCGGACGGTGGTGGTGATGGTGGTGGGTGGATGATGGCGGTGGCGAACGGTGGGTGGTGGGATGGGCGGTGGTGGTGGCGAATAGTGGGTGACGGTGGTGGCGGCGAACAGTGGTGGTGGTGAACGGTGGGTGGTGGTGATGGTGGACAGTGGGTGTTGGTAGGATGTGGTGTTTTAACCTTCTGCAAACCTTATAAGATATCAGAAGTGGATGAGCCAAATCTGCACCAAGAAGAGCTTGCACGAACATTTTTTAATGGAACGTCTTCGAGAAAACAAACAGTCTGCTGATGGCAATGTCTACGCGTGATCTACACGACGCAGACAATGAGATTGCGCAAACCTTTTTCAAAAAACAAACACCTTAGAGCAACACCAATAAGAGGTTTTTGAAAATATTTGAAGCCTAGGTGGAGATTCTTCACACCACCACCATTGGAAGGCCAAAATTTTTAAAAATGATTCTTGTGGAAGAATTAACTAAAACGTGTTTGCGCAGTAGGGATGAGCACGGTATCAACCGGTATCAAAAATACCGATCTCAAAAATCAACAATTTTTGGTACTGATACCGGTATTGAAATATTCGGTTTGGTACCGATAGGGTACTGGACGGTATCGGTATTGAATGTCAAATTCGGGAAATACTGTTACCGTACCGGTACCAGTACCGTACCGATCCCAAAACTCAAAACTTTGATATCGATTTGGTATCGACGGTACCAAATCGATACCAACTTCAACAATGGTACTGAATTTGTCCACCCCTATTTTATAGTAAAAGTGTAATGTGGATGGGCCATGGGTTGTTTTTTCCTTTGAAAAAAGAACATATTATATATTTATAAAATACATAGTTATGTAATGTTGAAATTTCAAATTTTAAAAAACTCTTATGTAAATGTTAAATTTTTGCCTCAATGAAACATACTTTAATTTTTAAATTTTCTATCTTAAAAAATAAAATACTTAACTTATAAATTTTTAGTTTTAATTCTTTTTAAAATAGAATAACATATAAATATTCTTCAATATATTTTATTAAATAAAAGATTGGTAATTAAAATAAATGAAAAGGGTGATTATAACGTGCCAATATTTTTGGGTTTTCTTATTGGAAACGTCTTTGGAGATTGAAGAATATGTGTTTTTTAATGTGGCAGCTGACATGGCGTGCTTTTAGATGTTTTGGGGGTGCCTTATTGGTGATGGTCTTAGAACCTAGAAGTATATCGGAGTTGATAATTAGGGTTCATGTTAGATCGTTTCCCTTTTTTAATGCGAAGATGATGTATGGATTTGGGTAAGCGGTAACTCGGGCTTGCCTTAGAGGAATGTTGTCTTCTACTGCTTCTTTAGTATATTATGTTATGACTTTTTTAGGTTCAAGTAGCTTTCGATCGAAATGTCGTGTTTCATCTGGAGTCCTCTTCAGAAGAAGTTACCCTTAACTCCAAATCGGTGGCAAGGGGGTCTTTATCCACTCAACTTTATGCGGTGCTTTGTAGTTTTAATTCTGATATCGTTTATCATGTGTTGTGAGCAGGTCTTCTGACATCCATTTTTGAGATTTTGAAGGAAGCGGTTGATGCCCTTATCTCTAAAGATAGAAAAAAGTTCCTTGTAAAGATCACTTGTTATATTTTTTGATTCCTGTGGAAGGCGAAAAAGACTTGTGTTTTTAAAAGGAAAAAAAAAACGTTGATCTCAAGAACATTTGAAGATGTAAAAGTAAAGCTTTACCCATGATGTCAAAGTTATGTTACTTAAGATAGTGTCTTCGATGCTGTTATGTTGGAAAACTAGACCCTTGGTCGAAAAAAACACACACGTTATAGTGTCTCTGATTCGTTTTGATAACAAGAAAATATAAATGCACTCCAAAAACATGACTCTATTTATAGATAAACAAATTTGATGAACAAGTAACTCAATCCTGAACCTATATTGACTAAAACTATATTTAAAAAATAAAATAAATTTAAATAATGAACTAGATAAACGTATCTAATAAAACCTGATAATCACTGAAATTTCAAAAAACTTTAATATCTAATTTATTTGTCTCTCTTTATCTCGATCGTTTCGCCTTCTGAATTATTAACACATGTTTCCCACTTTTAATTCTGAACTGGACCCAAATGATTAAATATGACAGTCACCCCTTAATCGTTTAATATTCACAATGCACTGTTGGACCACCACCATCTTCTAAAAACCGACAGTTGCCTCAACCTTTCCTAGACCCCTAACCTCCACCTCGGTCAATTCATAGGTCTTCATGGTTTGAACTCCAATTGCACTTTACTTGATGATAAACAAATTCTAAACCTTCTTTGATTGTAAATTCACCACATTGTCAAACTCTTCCTTGATATACACCCACGACTTATTAACCACCAATAAGACAACAACCACATGTTGATCAATCACTAAACCTATGTTGTTTTTTGTTCTTTCTTTTTTCTTTTTTCTATTAGGTTGTTATTTCACCTCCACCACTAACATATGTTATTCATATTGTAAGAATAAATATATGAATATGTATATTTATGTATGGTTTTCATGATCATTTATATTATAATAGATTAAAGTTAATTAATTACCTTATTATTATATTAGCTAGGTAATTGTTAATGGACCAAATTACCCTTTCTTGCTAATCAAGGGTTTCCCCTTGGGTAGTTGGGTGTATATAAATATATGGAGAGACTAATTAACATTATACAAGATAACCTAAACCTGACATTATTATTTTCGTCACCCTCTCTGCCTCTATATTATTCGGTATCTCAAGAACCCTAATCCCCATCACCAATATACATCCTAAAGGGGAACTCGACCAAACTGACTATCATGTCGTCTAGATCGTTCTCATCAGCCGTGGCTTCTCTCTCTCTCTGCTGTGATAGGTATGTTTTAGTTGTAGGTTTATCATAATATTCATGTTTTCTATTACATACATGAAGAACTGATCAACATGTGGTATCAATAACGATGTTGATTAATCAGTTCTTCATGTCTTCCATTAACTCAGGATCTAAACCGGAAGACATGGACTAGAATCTGATAAACCCTAACATTTTTTGATTTTTTATTAATTCGTTTTTTTATTATCATTATTAAAACCCGAATATAAGAAACCCTAACAATTTTTCGGTTTTAAAACTCGTATCTGATATAAACTGACAGTTTTTCGAAATCTGATAAATTAATGATCTTCGTGTTCATGACAGTTTTTCGAAAACCCAATATAATCTGGTTCAAGATCTGGATTGTTATAATGTTTTACTAAATTTTTTCATTAAGATTTAGACCAAGATATTTCGAATTCTGTAAACTTAATAAAGGAATTACTTTGAAAATAATCAAATCTTGGATAAACAAATAGTCCCTAAGAATTCAAATAAAACATTATTAACTGTTCATCAACTTATGGGTGCATGTGTTTACGGTTAAAACAGTTTTCGGAAAACACTAAAACCCGAAAACGCATCAAACCAGAAAACTAAATTTCCCGAGACTAAAATTTTTTCGTGAACAGTATACTAAAAAGCTTGTTTGCTATTAACTGAACCAATGTTCGATCATGCTAATAGTTTGTTTGCTATTAACTGAACCAATGTTTTGTAAATACTTAAAATTCATATTATTTACTTTACAAAACATATAAAAAGCTTAACTTGAATGAATGATGATGTACACTTCTGCCCAAAAGGTGATGTGATACATCTAACATATCATTCAAGTCTAAATAAAAGCTGTGTTAGTTTAGCTTAAACATGATTTAAATGTATCACTTATACCCAAAGGTGATGCGATACATCTATATCAGGCAAAACTAACTCGTGCATGATTAAAATGGTTGTCTCACTTTTGGCAAAAGGTGATGTATTACAATTGTTTTGCACATATACTTAAGTAAAATTTAATTCTACCCAGAGGTGATTTATCTTTTATTCAAGAAGAATTTTATTAATTATATTAGTATATTATTTTGATGTTAATAATAGACATTTATTATCACAGCTTCATAATTTAATTGATTTTTATCTATGCCTGCATTAGTTTAAATTACCCCTGGTTCACTCTAAGTTTCTTCTAGTTTAGTATCTTAACATTCTCATAAAAATTCCAATAACAACTCCGAATGGTGGAATCACATCATTAACTGGAGATCACTTTGCTGCCTGGAAGGACTTTCTTATGCTTAATCTTGCCTTCCTGGATTTAGATTTTGCTCTAAAAGAGGATGAACCTCCAGCATTAACCGCTGAAAGCACTCTTGCTCAGCACTTATTATTCGAAAAATGGAAGAGATGCAACCGCATGTCTCTAATGCTTATGAAAAACTCCATTAGCATGCCCATAAGAGGATCCATTCCAGACTCTGAAAATGCTAAAACATATATGGCTTCTGTGGAGGAACAATTCAAAGGAACGTCTAAGGCGCATGCTAGTACTCTTATTCTCAAACTGGTGACTACTAAGTACGATGAAAGGAGTGGCATTCGTGTGCACATTATGATGATGAACGACATGACCCATAAGCTGAAGGGATTAGACATGGAGATCAGTGATGGTTTTTTGGTGCACTTCATCATGACCTCTCTTCCAGCTGCCTATGAAGCTTTCAAGATCATTACAACACCCAAAAGGACTAATGGACTATGAGTGAGCTGATTGCTATGTGCGTGCAAGAGGAAGAGCGTATGAAGATGGACAAACCTGAAGTTGCTTACCTTGCCACCAGTTCCAAGAAGAGGAAGAACACTAATCCATGAAAGGAGTTTGCTAAAGTTCAGAAGACTAATACAAGTGCATCAACCAGTTCTCAGAACTCCACTGGAAAGCCTTTCTGCAAGTTCTGTAAGAAGTACATTCATAAGCAGAAGGTTGTTCAGACTTTAAGGAGTGGCTAGCTAAGAAAGGTGATGATCTCTTTATGATACTTGAGTCCTATAATTTAACTGTTCCTGCTAATACATGGTGGTTTGATTCTGGATCTATGGTTCTTGTGACCAATTCTACTCAGGGATTCCTTTCAATCCGGAAGCTGGAAAGAAACCAAAGAACACTAAGACTGGGGAATGATAAAGAGCTTCAAGTCAAGGCTGTGGGAACTTTACAATTAATAATGAAAACTGGTTTATGTATTAAGCTTTATGATACCTTATATATTCCTGAGATTACTCAGAATCTTGTATCAGGACCAAAGTTAGACATGGACGGTTTTGATGTTTCTCATGGTCATAGCAAACTTACTATTTCTTTAAATTCTCAAGTGTTTGGTTATGGCTTTTTGGATGGTGGTCTTTATAGATTAGAACTAGATGATAATTTTTCTAAATCTTTGTTGTCATATAATATTAATGAATCACTCACAAATATTAAAGAGAAACGAGACTTAGAGACTTCTTCTATGTTGTGGCATCAACGTTTAGGCCACATCTCACGAGACCGGTTAGCCCACCTCGTGAAGAATGAAGTCTTACCACATCTCGATTTCACCGATTTTGGAACATGTGTCAAATGCCTTAAAGGCAAAATGGCATCAACAAATAATAAAGGCGTCACTAGAAGCTCTAATTTATTAGAACTCATTCATACTGATATTAGTGGTCCTTATCCCATTGCTGGCATAGCTGGACATACTTCATTTATCACTTTCATTGATGATTATTCCTGAAATATGAACCTGTATCTCATTAAAGAAAAATCTGAATCTGTTACAACTTTTAAAGATTATAAAAATGAAGTTGAAGAACAATTAGAGCATCAAATAAAAGTTGTCAAATCAGATTGAGGAGGTGAATATTATGGAAGACATACTGATGTGGGTCAGGCCCCTAGTACATTTTATGAGTTTTTTTAAGGGCCATGGGATCGTGAACCAATATACCATACCATGTACTCCTCAGCAAAATGGTGTCGCTGAACAGAGAAATCGAACCCTTATGGATATGGTACGCAATATGTTAGTTGACACTAATTTACCTCTTTTTTCTCTGGACTGAAGCCTTAAAAGCAGCCGTTTCATATACTCAATAGAGTTCCTTCTAAGTCTGTCCCTAAAACTCCTTCATGAACTTTGGACAGGAAGGAAACCGAGTCTTAATTATATGAAAGTATGGGGCTGTATTGCTGAAGCAAAACTTTGTAACCCTTTCCTAAAGAAACTTGACCCTAAAACTGTTACCTGCTTCTTTATCGGGTATCCTGAAAATTCAAAGGGTTATCATTTCTATTGTCCTTCCCATATCACTCGTATTGTAGAAACCAAGCGTGTCGTGTTCCTGGAGGATTACAAGATCAGTGAGAGTAGTACTAACCCTTATGAAGAATTGCAAGAAATACAAGATGTGGGGGATACTTGTCAATTATTGTAACTCTGTTATTCCTCTTGTACCCCATACAATTGAACCTTCTGCACCACCTTCTCCACACTCAGAACCCGTTATAATAGAAAATGAAGGCACATCAAACACTCAAAATCAAGACAATGCTGAACCCGCTAATCAACTCAGGAGGTCATCCAGGTCTAGAAGACCTACTAACTTTGATGATTATGTCACAAACCTGACTGAAGCTGGCACCGGAAAGCTTAATGATCCTATCTATTATAATGAAGCCATGAGCCGTGATCAGTCTTCTGAATGGAATAAAGCAATGACTGATGTGCTTGACTCCATGAGGAAAAATGGCGTTTGGTATTTGGTAGAATTGCCCAACGGTGTCAAACCCGTAGGATGTAAATGGGTGTTCAAAACAAAACTTGATCCAAATGGGAACGTTGAACACTGCAAAGCGAGATTGGCTGCAAAGGGCTACACTCAGAAAGAGGGAATTGACTATCAAGAGACTTTTTCACCTGTCTCTCGAAAAGATTCATTAAGGATCGTTATGGCCATAGTAAATCACTTTGATTTAGAGCTGCATCAGATGGACGTGAAAACCGCTTTCCTTAACGGCACTATAGACGAAGAGGTGTACATGAAGTAACCTGAAGGTTTTAAACCTGAAGGTCAAGAACATCTAGTCTGTAAGCTCAAGAAGTCAATATATGGGTTGAAACACGCATCACGTCAATGGTACCTAAAGTTTAATGAAGTCATGAAGAAACAAGGTTTTGCAAAGAAACAAGTGGAACAATGCACCTACCTCAAAATGAGTGGGAGTAAGTTTACTATACTTTTCCTTTACGCAGATGATATTCTATTGGCATGTAATAGTTTAGACATGTTGCATGAGTCGAAGCGATTACTCTCGCATAACTTCGACATGAAGGATCTCAGAGATGCTTCTTATGTTATTGCATCGAAATTCACCGAAACAGACACAGAGGGATCTTAAGATTATCTCAAAGGGCCTACATTGACCGTGTCCTTACTCGTTACAAAATGCAACATTGTAACCCAACTGCAGCTCCAGTAGTTAAAGGAGACGTTTTCGGGCATTCCAATGTCCGAAAACAGAGGTTGAAAAGGAGCAAATGAGATTGATACCTTATGCATAAGTAGTCGGGAGCCTTATGTATGCACAAGTTTGTACTCGCCCATATATTGCTTATAATTCTAGAATGTTAGGCCGTTATCAGACTAATCCTGGCCTTGAACACTGGAAAGCAGCTAAGAAGGTGCTTCGATATCTTCAAAGGATGAAGGATTACAAACTGACTTATAGAAGAAGTGATAATTTAGAATTTGTAGGTTATTCTGATTCTAACTTTGCTAAATGCAAAGATGACAAGAAGTCCACTTCGGGGTATATCTTTATGTTAGCAAGCGGGCCCATCTGATGGAGAAGTCATAAGCAACAGTTAACGACTACTTCCACTATGATGGCAGAATATATAGTTGTTTATAATGCTACATGATGTGGAATGTTTCTTAACAATCTGATTTCTGGACTCAAATTTGTCAATTCCATTTCTAGACCATTGAAGCTTTATTGTGATAATTCAGTTGCCGTTAATTTCTCGAACAGTAACAGTTCGACTGGAGCTGGTTTATATCTTGATACAAAGTATTTGTTCGTGCGTGAACGAGTTGAGGAAAATAAACTTTGTATTTAGTATATTAGTACACATAATATGCTAGCGGATCCGATGACTAAATGTCTCTCACCTAAAGTTTTTGAAGAACATGTTGCTAATATGGGATTCCTGAAGACATTATTTAATTGCATATTGTACTTATTTGCATTTTATTTAATAAAATTTTCTCGGTTTTGATTTTGTATGTCTTTTAATATGTTCTGCATGCGTAATGACATATGGACAAATTATTATACAAATCAAATATTTGAAGGGCTTACTTATACAATTTTGATTATAACTACTTAGGTTTTAAACAAGGACTGCAATATGATTAATGGGGGTCTTGAGCTGATGTTCAATTCAATGACTGTATTTCTCTGCTCCAATTTGAGTTAAAAGCTAAAACGAGTGTTAAAATCTGCAGACTAATCTAATGCTTATAATAAATGATTATTTGGCCAAGTGGGAGAATGTAAGAATACATATATGGATATGTATATTTATGTATAGCCTTCATGATCATTTATATTATAATAGATCAAAGTTAATTAATTACCTTATTATTATATTAGTTAGGTAATTGTTGATGGACCAAATTACCATTTCTTGCTAATCAAGGGTTTTTCCTTGGGTGTATATAAATATATGGAGAGACTAATTAACATCATACAACATAACCTAAACCTGACATTATAATTTTCGTCACCCTCTCTCCCTCTATATTATTCGATTTCTCAAGAACCCTAATCCCCATCACCAATATACATCCTAAAGGGAACCCGACCAAGCTGACTATCATGTCGTCTGGATCGTTCTCATCAACGTGGTTTCTCTCTCTGATGTGACAGGTATGTTTTAGTTGTAGATTTATCATAATATTCATGTTTTCTATTACATACATGAAGAACTGATCAACACATATCACTCATCGCTCAATGATTTTTCTATATATTTATACAATTGAATGTTTTTTTTATACCCATAAACCTAAGTACAACTAACACCTCATTCACAACACATGAAAACTTAACGCGTGACGAGCAAAATGATGACCACCGTCACCAAATAAAATTGTGGCGTGGGTAGGGGAGCGATGTCTCCCTCGATCTCGCACTTGCTACATCATCACTCACGTATAACACGCATCCTTATTATCATAAGGATGCCATTCATGTATACTTTTCCATTCAATGCTTACTATTTTATTTAAAATAAAATACAGGAAAAAAGGGTGTTTAGTTATTCAATACTTTTTTTTTTTTTTACTTTTAATTCAATGTTATGATTGCTCATGTATCCACACTGTTGGTGATGACAAACATAAAAGTTTATAACTGACAAATTTATTTTCTTTTAATTCTTTTAATCCAACACTTATAAATTACGTAGTTTATAGGGTTCTTTTAGTGCAATTTAAATAGACTTTGGATAACTCATTTACAGGTAAACGCGACGATATTGTCATCACATAAAAGAATGGCAGTGACTCGAAAATACTTGGAAAAGAAAAAAGAATACTAACATTACAAAGTAGTAGTGACTACATTCATACTAGCACCAACATAACCTTTTTTTTAACACCATCTTTTGTAACACAAGGACCAAAACAGACCCTAACAGAGCATAGTTACAAAACTAAACATATTACAATACAAGTAACTTTTATTTAATCCAATCAGTATCCTAACATTTAGCCTTATTCTTCAACCATAGCACCAACATAACTAGAACTAGAATCATATATTTTGGGAAAAATTACACAAGATATAAAATATGGAAAAAAAAAGGAAACCTCAAGATGTTTTGCCATTTTGTTTCAAGAATCTTTGTTGTATTTGTAAATCCCTCAAAACCAATGAAACAATATAAATTTTATCAAGTGGCTTGGCCTTTTCGGGTGTTTGTAAGGTTATGCGTTATGGTGCCTGGTTGGGACATGATTGGCTTGCTACGTAGGCATTGGGTGTGGAACACCAGCCCCTTCTCTGTGAGTCTGAGAGGGGTGTTGGGGGTGGTTTCGTGAGGGCAATCGTAGGTTGTGGGGCGGAATGTCATTTAACATAGTAATCTAATTTGATTTTTCAATCAATGAAAGCTATCCATCACATCACTAATTTTTCATTCTATTATTTAATTTAAATATTCTTTTAATTATTCTCAAATAACTTGTTGATTAACTAAATTAGTGTTTATTTTTCATTTTCTGAACATTACAATATAAATTATAATAAAAACGGAGCTGTTTAAAAAAATATATACTTTTTTGTGTCTTGTAAGGGTTTTGACACATGCTAGAAACAATATTTCAGATGATAAATAAATGTTTAAAAATATTAATATTAAATTGTTAATAAATAATTATATGTATAAAAATAATTAATGACAAGGATTGGATAATAATTACCATTTGACGCACCCATCATATCACCATGACACATATTAGACAATGTGTCATAAGGTGCGGTGGGCCACATGGCCAAAGTAGGCACTAAAAATTGTTACACACAAGAAGCGAGAGGGGTGCTACCCTCACCCGCGTGGTCTTATGCACATGCGCTAATTCTCAACATCCATATTCTTTTAATTAATAAGAACTATATTAACCAAGTTTACTTCACATTTACCTGCCATCATATTTTATCCTACCACAACACACGTTAAATGCCTATGTGGCGTTTACATGACGCCTACATGGTCATTTCACATCTCACATAATACATAACCTTAGTAAAGTGTGAAAGATAGAAACTGCTTTTGATAAAAAAAAAGAATATTGGATTTTAATAATTTCTATTAAATGGTATTGGCCGATAATAATCTCTATTCATTTTATCGCCACTGGCGGTCCCAAATTCAAAAAAGTTGGCCCCCAATGGTCCCCCGTTAAATATGACTTAACGGCGTTATAGTTTTTTCTGAATTTCAAACCAATGTTTTAGGGTTTTTGATTGTTAGGAGGATACGAGTCGATTGGTGTAAGACTTAGTTCGAAACAGTGCTTCAAAATGACGAAACAATGCTTCAATTCGGGTGTTTGAAATTACAATCAACCAAAATCAAGTCGTTTGGATCATTGTTTGGAGCTAAGTTTTATATCATTCGACTCGTATCTTCTTTCCGATTAATAGCCCTAAAAAGTTAGTTTGAAATTCATAAAAAAGTATAACGTCGTTAAGTCTTTTTTAACGGGGGGACCATTGGGAGCCAATTTTTTTGAATTTGGGACCACCAGTGGCGATAAAATGAATAGGGATTATTATCAGCCAATACCATTAAATAGGGATTATTAAAATCCAATATTCCTACAAAAAAACCTATAATACATGTAGTCCTTCAAGAAAGCTATATGATTGGCCAATTATCTTCAAGGTTACAAATATAACACAACACATATTCACGAGACACAAGTTCACGACTCCATGAGTATGATCAATTGATTATCCATTCCCGGGGCTTATGTTCTTTCATTAAGCCGAAAACGAAAAAATACAAAAAAAAATAAATAAATAAATAGTTTATATAACTTTTTATAGAAGAGCAATAAAAAATTTAGAGGTATAAAGCCCTTGTTAGTGCTAAATCTAAACCCATTGGTTGGCCCCTATGTAGACCTTTAATTAATATGATTGTAAAGGATGCCCAAATAGATAATCTTACAACCATGATAAAATGAAAACATGAAGGTTACATATCAAACAAGCATAATACGATGAAACCACGAATTGAATGATTATTAATACTAGAAAATAAAAAACTGGAAAGCAAATCGCGTTCAATATGAACGGTCACAAAATCAACAATCACGCATCGAAAAGGCTCAAGTTAGTCTTTTTTAATCGACCTCAAACTCAACTAAAGTATAACAATGTGAAAGCATAGTAGGAAAACCACTCAAGAAGATGCCACCTAACAATCCCACAAGAAACACAAACAAAGCTGATACAACCTTTCCAAATATAAGATATAAAGTGTGCATTGTATATATATGCTACATATAGACCCACATGCATACATTTAAGTGACATCACAATGGGAACTCATCACCAACGACTTGATGGCATCAACATCACAACCATTAAAGTTTCTTTAACAAATATTGATTGGGAATAATTCAATACATTAATAATTAAAAATTAGTAAAGCTAGTGGGATGAGGATGGGGGTGGGGTCAATACTCAATAATAACATAATGCCACAAATTAAGACCCTTGAAAATTACTCATCACCTGCAACAAGCAATCACCATATTCTTCCATTACAAAACACCAAGATTTCACTTTCTTGAAAATAACATGCAACAACCCTTTCATACCATTTTGGTAACAAAATTCAACAGAGAAAATAATTTTTCAACTGTATTAAGTTTAAGATGAATAAAGCTCAGATTTTTTTTTCAAGAATCACCACCAAGAATCAAATCTTTACATCAAATGTTTGACCCATAAAAAGCTAACCTCAAAGTAAGCACAAACTCACTAGTTAAAGAAACAACACAACGCAACACGGGCTGCTAACGATCTAAATTTCAAGAAAGTCTGAAACTTTCATTCCCTCGGATCCTTTCGGGCTGCGGTTGACCCTTTTTCCAAAAAGCCCGTTTCCACCAAACCTCAAACGCCCTTTGTATATTCGGGCAATCATCACTAGAGTTCAAAAACCGGTCAAACCATGTCATCAAGATTTCTTGTTGGCAAGTCAAAGGCAAAGTCAAAATGGTATTTCCGAGCCCATCTTCGATCAAATGACGATCTAGCCCTTTAGATGCGCGTTTCATCCAAGCAAAATCATCATAAAACGGGACCAACCATGTCTTTAATAGCAAAAATCTCAAATCTTTAGAAGCCAAAAGTTGACCTTTTCCAATTCCCACAAAGAATCTTGCAGTAACTCTACTAATTTCATATCTATGAAGTGGTGATACTTTATTATGAACTTCAGATAACTCGGTTAAAGATGCCCATGATTTCAAGAAATCCTCAGATATCTGTCGATCGATCAATATATCAAGAAGAAAATGTAAATTGTCCGCTTGTTTCATAATTTGAGAAGCATCTTGTAAATCCCCTTTTGAAGCTTTCATGAAATGATCTTTTAACAACATTAAACATTTGTCACATGCGGAATATAAAGATTCTTTTCTTAAATCGCTATGTGATGAATTCTCATGAAGCATTTTTGCCACCAAAACTTTCATTTCCCGTCTCGCCTTTTCATCTTTTCCTTCAAGAACCGTATGCAAAAGTTTAAGAAGAACCTCATTATTACTTTCATCAACCCCGGATGTAATATCAACTGAAACTCTCTTTAAAACTTCAGTGGGTCCCGCCCCTTCAAGTTGAAGCTCGGATAACAAAGATGATACCTTTTCTTCTTCGTCTTCGGCCCATGGAGCGGCTTCTAGATACTCCAAACAAGATAAAACACCAGCATCGAATCCGATTGCTGCTGACACCTATGTTAAAGTTACAATTAAAAAACTTATCAGACATCCTAAATGATCACAAACGACTTATCTTTAACCATACTTATCTTTACAATTAGAAAACTTATCAGACATCCTAAATGATCACAAGATAATTATATAATTTAAAATCAAAACATTTTGCTAAAATTATTCGTGAAGTAAAAAAAAACAGAAAATTTATCATGGAATGTAAACATTCCTTACAAGTGAAATGTGAACAACCTGAACTCCTGATGTGGATAGCCGGATACGATACGGAAGCAATCAATTGGATAATAAGCACTTGATAATTACATGTATAAAAGGAACCATAAAGTTCAAGAACAAAGTTCTTATAAATTTAAATTCAATAAAAAACTGCATTTTTGATAATTTTTAAGTCCTTAAATAGTTAAAGCTTAGGGATAAACCTAAACAGAAAGGATAAGTAAAAGAAGAGATAAACAAGAAATAAAAAGACAATGAATACATAAACGAAATTTTAATTCAAATCATGAACAAAGAACTATCATCCGCTCCTGTGTCAAAACCAGTCACGCGTGTAGGGTAATGTTAAGATAGCCACATTTAACTATGATTATAACCGCATTCAAGGCCACCCCATAGAGGTCAAAGAGGGCGACCGCCGCAGGCCCGATATCCCATTGGGCCCAAGGTTTTTAACTTTTTATATATATTTAAAAAAATTAAATATACTATTTAAGAATCAATTTTTTTAATCCCACTTATTAAGTAAATCACACTTGAGTTTGATGAAATAAGGTCCATTGAATTATTAAAACCCAATAGTCCAATACCCATTAACATTTCGTTTAAGTATTTTAACTAGATCGAAATGTGAGACCATGGATTACAAATAGTTATTTCAAGGGATTTACTTCCAAATATGCTATAAGAGCTTCACGTTTCGTTTAAGTCTTTTAATTAGATCATTTTGCTAAAATACTTTTATTTGGTTTATTCTTATTACAATTATCTAAATTATATATGAGTTATTATGCTTGTGTTTTCGTGCGCGCTAGTTTACATGTCCCACGCCTTGAAATTTTTTGTATCCTCAGGGACGGCCCTAACCGCATTTAACTATGATTATAACCACATTCTTGTTATAACCGCATTCGATGCATAGGGTAATGTTTAGAGAACCACATTCAACTATGGTCTAATACGCATAAACAAACAAACATACCCAATATAATCCCACTCATAGCAGAGCAAAAACCAGACAAAAGTATAGAGTATAGTAATCCATATAACATAAAATGTAGCTAAGAGAATCAAAGCAAACAATCATACAAAAGTACTAATAATGGAATATGTAAACTAACATACAATGATTCTAATAGGCATGAATTCTTGATATCAATCGTGTAAAATACGAATGACGTACACCTATATGATATATCTTGTGGATCACAATTACATTATAGTTAAGCTAATCATCACATCACATCAGGCATCACATAGATTCAAAAATTGATAAATAAGCATAATTAGATTACCTTCAAGATCCCAAGAACCTTCGGAACATCTTCCTTCATGAGCTTCCTCCTCAAATCTTTACAATACATCAACCTGATCGACTCAATATAAACCTCGATATCATCACAGTCCGAAATTTCAACGATGTAGGGCGGTTGACCTTGTTGACCCCCTTTCCACCCCGACAACTTAACCGCGAAAAACCGACTATGACTCACCAAGATCTGCCTATGCGCATTCAAGGAAACACTCATCCCATCTTTAGAACTCAACGTAAGCCTCACATCACTCGAATTCGCCTCGTTAAACCGACTCCCGGGACTCCGACAAGACAAAAGATCCAACAACCTTTGTTGCATCAAAGCATGCCTATCGATTACAACCGGATGTGGGTTTCCATTAATATTATTATTGTTAGGTTTTCTAGGGTTTGA
Source organism: Bidens hawaiensis (assembly GCF_021521415.1). Taxonomy (NCBI): domain Eukaryota; kingdom Viridiplantae; phylum Streptophyta; class Magnoliopsida; order Asterales; family Asteraceae; genus Bidens; species Bidens hawaiensis. Next base: position 131,289 of record NW_027497304.1, on the reverse strand, counting down.
ATTGGGGGTTTTGCAATCAGGCTCATTCGCCATCATTTCAAACAGGGTTGGACTAGATCGGGATTTATCAACTCCGGCAGCCGGCGGCGGCGGCGGAGACATCGGATTCAACAGTCCGGCGGTAAGGGCAGAGTTGAAATTAGTAAAAGAAGACGGGTATGTGTCTTGTTGGTTAAAAGCAGTCGCCATGGTTGACTTTTCAAGCTTTTCAAGACTCGCCGGAGAAGATTTCAAGACTCTTGAACTGTCAGAATATTCCGGGGAATCGGGAAAAGATTCCGTAGACGGACGTAAGGACGGAGAATCTGAACTGAGTTGGTGTTTGTTTGTCGAAACGGTGGACGGACAGCACCAAGAACTGTTTTCCGGCGAGACAACGGCGGCGGTGGAGCGGTGGTGGTGGCGGTGGAAGTTAATAAGAGTGGGGGTGGGTTTTTTGTGGAGGTGAATTTGACGGTGGTCTTTTGAGACAGTTGTAGCTGCTGCCATATGATATTATTGTGAGTTTTGGGGGTTTGTGTTGTTTTGTGATTCCCATAAACAAATGTTGGATAATATTATTATTTATTATTTTATTGTTAATGTGAGCCCTGCGTGCGGTGCGCACATATGATGTATATATGTGTGAACCCTCAGGTGGGTAAAAGTGAAATTGCACTAATTTTGACGTTATTTTACTAATCTCGTGAAAATAACGTTAAAAGTGACGGACGGTTAATCAGGCATCATGTAGTGGCGTTGATAGCTGAAAGATAAGGGTACATGCACCGATCAGCCGGTGTCCCGATGATTGAGTGCTATGTTGTAACACCCCGTAACCGCAGCGGAAACGTACACGGGATGCAACAGACACATCTGATATCAACAACATTGCTTATAAAGAAAACACCACTACAATAATTTAAACGTATTACATTGTTCCGAGTTTCGTTACCGACTAGGCGTTATCACATAAGTTTTACCAATAGTACGTTAACATGTTTAAAACAAAATATAGACTCTTAAGCTTCCACAAAATAGCACACATCATCAAGCACGTATCACTCATTCCAATTTGGGTGTACCTAGAAAGCATGTAAAGAAAACGGGTCAACTACGAATAGTTGGTGAGTTTCACTAATTTAAATAAACCATGACAAATCATTTTAATAATCATAAATTAATGATGTATTTATGCTGAGCCTACAAGTGAAAACTCTGTTAACCCAGAAACACATTTAATAACCTCTGGGGACACTGTTAACCCAGAAACACATTTAATAACCTCTGGGGACACTGTTAACCCAGAAATACATTTAATAACCTCTGGGGACACTGTTAACCCAGAAATACATTTAATAGCCTCTGGGGACACTGTTAACCCAGAAATACTTTTAATAACCTCTGGGGACACTGTTAACCCAGAACACTGTTTCGGGTCTTACAATATTAACAACTCAGACAATTACCATCTTAATACATTACCGTACGATTCCCGTACAATAAACATTATATAAACACATTCATTTCCATGCGATCAGCATGTACTTAAACACTTTGATAAAAACATACTTTCCGCCCCGGGAAAATATTTAAAACAGTTCAATAAAAAGGGGCTCGTGGAACTCACCTTTTTGGTGAGCAGAGATGTAATACTGGCACGGCTACCTGTCCGGATCTGTAATACGATCCCTAAGTCGTTACTACACAATTTCTATTAATATAACTTAAATTCGTGTTAACCGGTACGTCCGGGGACACTGTTAACCCAGTACCGTACACGATCCGGGGACAATGTTAACCCCGATACACTTCTCAGGACTTAGATTGTGATATCACTTAGAGTTCTTTAGTCAAAACTACCATTAGTGTGTTTTCTCGTTTTGCGTGCCTAGCACGGTTATTCGTCTTTATGTTTTCAAAAATGAGTTTGGCCACATACGACCCGAAAATAGTTGTTATTGATATTTTAATTAAAGTGGTGAAATTAGAGCTCGGTTTAGACACCCCGTTTGGCCGCGGGGCCCGTTTCCGTCTTTAATATACCGGAAACGACTAAATCGGGTAAAATTACCCAAATCATCCGAATTACTTTCGGATGATTTATTTTTACTTGATTTACTCAGTTTCATGAAAATAGTCCATTTTTAGGGTTTTTATACACCAGTCAGCTCGCTTAGGCGAACTTTGCCGGTTTACGCGTTTTAAGCTTTAAAAGTTTGTTTCTATGTTCTGTTTAGCACAAATAATTATCCGTTTAGTCTCGGATCTTGAAATTTTGCACAAATCAGTTTTTGACAGTAAGGAATTTTATAAAAATATTTCCAGAATTAATTTTTATATTTAACATTTATTTATCTATTTTTAAACGTCATTTAAACACCAAATATGTCGAAAATACCAAACGACCTTAGAAAAATCCCAAATTTTTCTGGGATGACTCCTGCCATCCACATAGTTCCCAGTAATTTTTACAGAACCAAAAACTCATTTTTCATGCTATTTTTACCAAAACCGAGCTAGAAAACCCTAGATCTCGTTTTACCGAAAAGCCTACTTAGACTTCTCCAATGGACCTGAAATTTTGTGTGTGACTTTTATATGTTATAAAAAGATTATCTGAATTTTCCAGAATTTTTCATGATGTTTAGCTATTTTTCACCATTTTTAGCCAAAACCGAGCATTAAATTCACCAAATATTCATCCTTTATCCAAAAATTACCAAAATTTCACAGATCTCATATTTTCATGTGTAGATCATCTCTGTGAAATTTCATGACTCAACTCTAAGTCTACCACAATCTGTCCAAATCTTACAAATCATACGAAAAACCGGACTACCTTGTGTTTCTAGCTTTAGATCGCAAAGATCTTGCTTTCTAGCCTTTGCTAGCAACTAGATACAACACCTACAAGCACAACAACACCACACCAAGCAAGTTATACCCACAATCAAGCCATTTCTTTCATGGTTTCGGTTAAGACATCAAAACAAAGATTTTAACCGTAAAAATTCGTTTTTGACTCTTTTAACTCCTTTCTTGGACCACGATCCCTTGTATAACTTGTATACATCACTTGATCATGGAAGAATCAGTTTCATCTCGGGTTTTCACCCATTTTTCACTTGAAACCTCATTTTCTCATGATTTGGAATTAAAAAGCAAGATCAAACCATAATAACATGTTTATACCTTGTGGATCTTCTTAAAAATCAAAGGTTTTTGGTTGAATGAGTGAAGGATGGAGAGAAATGTAGAGTTGTGATTTTAGAAAAAAGAAAATGAAGTGTGTGTGTGTGTGATCATGGACCGATCGGTCCTAGTAAGGTGTGGGGTGGGGCCCACATCTTCAACCTTGGCCACACATTCGGATTGTGTAATCCAGATAATGTTGTGGATAATCTGGTTCAGTTCGTTTTTCGGTTAAACGTTTAATTCCGCTCAAAACGAGGCCAAAACGGTCGTTTTTCGGCTTAAAATTTAAATTTATGTAAAACCGATTTAAAAACTTTAAAAACTTAAACCATGCCATTTATTGACTTAACACATCATATTGTCGGTAATTGTGCATCTTTTTCGGCTTGATCGATCGTCTCTTGCTTGGTTTGATGTTAAAGGTTTCGTTTATCGTACCGACGTACTAATAAATCGAAATCCTTTTTCTGTGCTATAATTCACTTATCACGAAGCTTTAATACTTCGTACACATCACTAAACATTATATATTTCGTCTATAATGTAATCCCCGATTCGTTCGGGTTTCAATAACCGTTCATCGATTAATCGTAATTTCAATACGACTAGCTGTATATTCGAGTATAATTCGTACTGTGAATCTTATATACTCGTATAAACACATTATAATTCATATATTCAGTATTGAATAACACGTAAATAGTTTATTCCGGCTAGGGTATACCTGAATTTGCCGGAATCGTTATATATGTGCCTTATGTCCATGGCTTGATGCAAAACTACTATCGAGCCGGGGGTCTCACCGGAAGCAGCCTCTCTATCCCTATGGGGTAGAGGTAAGGCTGCCTACATCTTACCCTCCTCAGACCCTACCATAGCTTTGCTATTGGTGGGATATACTGAGTACGATGATGATGATGATGATGATGATGATGATTTTATTGTTAATGTTAAACGGCCATTGGTACAAGGTAGTGTGTGTTTAACGGTGGTTGTGAGAGAGAGAGAGTGACGTGTCAGATGTCATAGTTTGGAGTTAACACACAGTGAGGGTGAAGTGTGTGTGTGAGAGAATGGGTGGAGGTACATGATTGTGTTGGTGGTGGTGTGAGGGTTGATGCCTTGGTTTCGAGTGTAGGCCACTTGAGGATAGAGGGCATGTTACTTGAATTTAATATTAGTGTGTTTTGTAGTTAATGTTATAACTATGAATAGATAAGAGTACGATAGATGATAGGATAGTAGATGTTTTTATGATCAAGGGATTTTGAAGATATATGGTATTAAATTCGGGTCTGTTTAGTTTACGGTGTCGTGTTTATATGATGTATGATTGTCAGGTTTTCTCATCAAGTCATTATATTTTGTGTATTTGATGAAAATGCGTGGAACGTGTTATGACCAGGGTTCACCTCCTATTACCTTTCGGGTAGTTGTCATGACCTAGACAGTTATACCTATAATCATGGATCACTTTGAGGTCCACTACTTTTTGACAACGAAATGTAACGTCTAGTATAAAACAGATGACAAAGGTTTCAGGTCATGTTCTCTCTCGATATACTTACTCGTGAAGTATCCACACTCGTGAAGCTTATATCCAAAACAAGTTTGTCATAGGAATTTGCTTCTTTAAACGCTTAAGATCTGAACCTAAAAAAATTGAATTCAGTGGTTTTCAGCCTCAAATGCTTAGTTTTGACAATTGTGGTATGAAACTATGAATGAAGTCTAGAACAAAAAGTATAAAATGTTTCTAATAGTAAGATTATGATATTTTGTATTTATGCCACAAGTATCGGTACATATCATCTATTATCATACGTATTATAAGAACTTATAGGCTACTACATATCAACCAAAAAGAAGAATGAGTTTAAAACAAACTAAAGATGAAGTTTCTGCTGATGGAGACACTAATATCTACACTAGGGGTGTCACTCATACTCATGGTGACACTTCCTAGTGCCACACAAGTGTATAACGACACTTCCCTTGGCCTATAAATACTCGGTATTTTTTTTATGTTAGCTTTTGGATATGATAGGGTTAGTGTTTGAAATTGTTAGTGCTTTGGTTGTAATAAATTAGCAATGTCTTAATCGATTGTATTTTTAACTTTTATCAATTTCAAGTATGCTTGTTGATTGAATCAAGTGGATCTTACATGTTTTATCTTCGTTTCTCTTATTTGGATCGTGTTTACTACACCAATTGGTATGTTAAAGATCCTATTAGGTGTGTAAACAAGTTTGTGCTAGATCCAGAAATAATTGGACATACACATATTCCTCGCGAAAGAAACACTAGATAGTAATATAATTATACATTTCCAATATTATGTCATGTGTTTCTACTTTCAAGATATTTTTGCATTCATTTTCAGGTATGCAGATGCAGTTATAACATTTCCAAAAGAACCCCGTGTTCCCACGTGTGGATGTGCCTAGCCTATAAACGAAACCTCATTTGGCCGGCTATGTACTTCGGGCTTGTGGATGATGATCAACCCATTGGTTGCTATGATGACATGTGGGTTGCTTGGTGTGTCAAGATTGTCACTTTATCATAATAATAATACGTTTATTTTTAGTGTTTGACAATGTGTTGGTCACTTTATCATATATTGGACCTTAAGAACAATAGTCGGTCCATTAATGTATTTTAATAGAGTCGTCATTTTTAAATACTCTAATTTCATATGAATATTTTTACATTTCAAATCCATTAATTTATTTAAATAGAATCACTATTTATCATAAACTTTTCCTAATAAAATTACTCCATGTTGCCCCACCTATATATTTTAAAATTTCGCTTTTACTCCATAAAGTATTCATTTTCCTTCTCTCTCACTGAAATTGTCGATGTCACAACGCCTCAACTAATGGACTTACTGCCGAAAAAAACACTGGTCCACTCAAAAACCCGTACATACATCTCTATATACAAGCAAAAATTATTGTATTCCCATAACTCCATAACCCACTATGGATGGACGACTGACGACTGGACTAGACACTTGACTTACCTCGTGAAATAGATGAAGTTGAAGCCAAATCAAGTCGAAGCTAGACATACACACGATGGTTTGGTTCAGGAGCAAAAACATAAACTAAGGCACTAAATCTAGCACATTTTTGTAGAAGCTTTTAATATGTATTGATACTTTACATTAAAACTTTTCTGAACTAGACATCTAGATATGTTGCGGTAGAAGCAACCTATTTGACAAGGTAGTATTCGACCGATCGAACACCAACATTAGTATGACATATACAAAGAAAAATACTATTCTAACAAGTTAAAAGTATGTAAGAAATTTTTAACCAAATATATAACCACATATTACTATCTAACAAAATTTTCAATAATTAATCTGACGTCTTAGTTATTTTTAAATACACATTGAAAACCAGGGGTGATCAACTTAACCGACATAACCGTTAAACCGAACCATAATCAACATAATTGAACCGATTTTAACCGATTAATGAAAAAACCGGTGGGTCGGTTTAATAAGTATTTAAAAACCGTCAAATACGGGCCAGTTTTGGTTAAGGATAATACTATAACCACTATAACCGAACCGACCCATTTATTTAACCAACAACATGTTTAATATGTTGGATTAACTTCCACCAAACATGTTGTTGGATTATATTATTTTGATGTTTTTGATTCAACGTTTGTTATCAAATTAAGTTGAACTTCATTGTTGGATTATATAATGTCACTCTTTTTTGGATATTTGGTATTAATATTGTGGATTATACACTTTGTTAGATTATATCATGTCGTTTTTTTTGTAATAATTGGTACCAAACTTTTAAGCCCAGTTACATTGTTCTTGTTACGATTAACCGACCCATAACCTACAAAAGCGATTAACCAAAACCGCCATAACAGGTCGGTTATGGTTATTCATTAATCGACATATCGGTTATGGCTATGGATTTGGCTCAAAACTGCCCCAACCCGACCCATGCACCCTATTATTGAAAACCCTTCATATTCAATAAATTTGATGTTTACTGTTTTAAAGCAAAAGCCCAATATGACCAACTGACCCATTATATCTTTTCTAACTAGATGCCAACTAAAAAATCTTACATGTTAATCTCTCGTTGTTTCTCACCCCTCTAAAGTCATTAGATTATTTTATTTTTGATTCAAGGTTTCTCATACGTTTGACCGGAATTCGCAAGTATGGGTCTCACCAAACCCAAATAGTCCTTAAACAAGTTATAACATCTCATGTATATGTGAAATAACCCCTTAATCATCAAACAATAATTTTCGCAGGTCATGGGTCTCACTAAACCCGGCTAGCCATTAAAACGAGCTATAACATCACATTTATTTGTGAAAACCTTTAAAAATCAAATAGTAATTTAATTTTCTTTCCTCTAGATCTTCTTTTTCGCCGGTCTATCCTCTCCATCACCGTTAACAAACCGATTACCACCACCATCGTCACCACCCTTCTCACGCATCAATCACCACCAGCATCTGCATCAACGACTCCTTTTCGTAAGATAAATATTATTTTTCATGTTTTTCGTTTTAAAAAATTAATGTTCATGTTCGTTTATGTTCGCTCGTTAAAATCTAAAAAAAACCTGCATATCTCAGTTGAAAGAGCCCAAACGTTAAAAATGTAATGTAGGCAACAGACTAATATATATGTATTAAATCAAAAGAAAACCACGTTAAAAAATAAAACAAATCATTACAAAATATAAAATAGCAAAACGACTAAAAACAAAAACCTAAATAAGCCCCCATAACACGTGGGGGGCTCAAACTTGGGGTTGTCACTTTCACCCAAAACCCAATCCGAGAAAACCCATACTCGAACCCGAGAAAAGGTCAACCTGAACTGAAGTAATTCGGGTTGGTTTTTGGGTCTGAATTCTAGGTATCGGGTGAACCCGAAAGTCCATAATAAACTTTTAGTGTTAAAACCATATATATTTTTAGGTATTATAGGCTAAACCTTAGTCGTTGGCGTTATATGAATTTAGTCCAAATCGATTGTTCTCACTCCACCTATTATGAATCGATTGTTTATTGTTAATTAATGTTCCAACTTATGACTAAAGGCAACTATGATCCAACACCCTAATCACGGCATACTGAAGACGATTATGTCGGTCTGGTTTATTATGGTTGAACTTTGTTAAATTCTACTCTTTTTAAGACGTTTTATTGGTTTATTTTTGTTTTGTTATTGGTTACTTACATTGTGAGTAAAGAAGAATATGTTAAATTAAAATTTATGAATGTAGCTTTTTTATCCTAGGATACTCGAAACCCGATTAACCCAACCCGAAACAAAACCCGGACCCAAAGAAACCGTGAGAGATTTGGGTTAAGTTTTGGGTTTAGATTTAAAACTTTGAAACCCGAAGAATCCGATCCCAAAAACCCGAAAAACCGAAACCTAATAAACCACCCCTACTTAAAAGTAGTTAATATAATAGATATGACCAATCCAATATAATTATACATACTTTAGGGGAAGAAAAGAAGAAACAAGATTATATGTTTTGTGACCCGAATACTCGAGACCCGACTGTAGCTTTATTCGTTACACTCAAGATGATAGTTTGAGGCCCGGCCCACTACAATCTACATGCCCGTTATTAGTAGTGGGTGTTTAATTAAAAGTGTGGATTATAGTTTTGGATCACTAATACATATTATGGTGCGGGTGTTTAATTAAAACTGTCTAAATAGTCATTAGTTGGAAACAAATTAAAATTAAAAATAACATATAAAACAACTAGTGAGTAATGGAATTGGTACCAGGTATCGAACACGAACTCAGACTTGTTTATTTGGCTAACACCCAAACACGAATATTATTATTGAGAAACTTCACAAAACTCAATTACCCAATTACCTGATTACAATCTCTAAACCTCAAAGCACGGGTATTTATAATCTAACCTATCTCAATTAGACTACAACTAGGATTGCTAAATAATAGGACATAATAATTATACTAATAATTAAATTTAAGCACATTTAATTATCTATAATTATCCACTCTTTAAATCTTGTTACTTAACCTTGCACGCCAAGTAACGCCTTATACCGAAATTCCCAACAATCACCCCCGGAATTTCGAACTCGAAACCGACAAGTCTTCAACTCCAAGTAATTCTCGCATCTCCTTGAATTTGATTCTCCCAAGAGCCTTCGTCAAGATATCGGCACATTGCTTAACACCGCTAACATGCTCGATGCTAACTTCTTCACGATCAACACATTCTCGAATGTAGTGAAACTGAGATTTAATGTGTTTGGTTCTTCCATGGAAAACCGGATTCTTCACGAGTGCTATTGCTGATGTATTATCGATACGTAACACCACTACTTGAATTTCCTTGTTGAATAACTCACTTATCAAGTCTCTTAGCCAAACCGCCTGACACGCGGCTGCGCTTGCCGCCATGTACTCTGCTTCACACGATGAGAGTGCAACCGTACACTGTTTCTGAGAACACCAAGTAATTGGTAAAGACCCAAGATAAAACACGTGCCCCGTAGTGCTTCTGCCATCGTCTTGGTCAATGTTATGGCTACTATCACTATAACCAACTAACACGTTTTTCCCACGAGTGTAAGAAATACTAAAACCGAGAGTACCTTGAATATAACGAAGAATTTGCTTTATAAGAGTTGCATGAGATTGCTTCGGGCTTTGCATGTACCGGCTTACGACTCCGGCTGAATACGCCAAGTCGGGACGAGTTTGTAAAAGGTGCCGGAGACACCCAACAATCTTTCGATATCTCGTAGCATCAAAATCTTCTTCGTCTTCAAATTTAGAAACTTTTATACTCGAATCCAATGGAATTTGAGCAGGATTGCAAATGTTCATTCCCGCTTCAGCTAGAATTTTCTTCGCATACGCTTCTTGCTTAATTTTTATCCCATCATTGCTTTGTGAAACTTCAATTCCGAGATAATAAGTTAGCTTTCCCAAATCCGACATCTCAAAGTTTAAAGCCATCTCGCGCTTAAACTCCATTATTAAGTTTAAATTGGAACCCGTCACGATAAAGTCGTCAACGTACACACCGACTATTAAAAGATCGGTTCCAATTTTCTTTCGGTATACCGCTTGTTCTTCTATGCACCGGTAAAACTTCATATTTAACAAAATACCGTTCAACTTTGTATTCCACGCCCTCGGAGCTTGCCTTGAGCCGTACAACGCTTTGGATAATTTGTATACTTTGTGTTCTTCACCATTTTTAACAAAACCAAGCGGTTGAGAAACAAAAACTTGCTCTTTTAACTCGCCATGTAGGAACGCGGATTTGACATCGAGGTGATGCAATTCCCAACCTCCATTTGCTGCGAGAGATAAAAGTAAACGAACCGTTTCGAGTCTAGCCACTGGTGCGAAAACCTCGTCAAAGTCGACTCCGGGTTGCTGAACATAACCCTTTGCCACGAGTTTCGCCTTGTGTTTATTAAGCGAGCCATCCACGTTTCTTTTAACCTTGAAAACCCACTTTAAACCAATCTCCTTTGCACCACGTGGTAACTCAGTCAACGTCCACGTATTATTTTTATTTATCGAGTCAATCTCGATACGCATTGCTTTCACCCACTCCGGTTTCGATTTTGCATCATCTAAACAAACCGGTTCATCATCAGCAAGCAATAACAAATCGTCATCAATTATACTCGAATTCAAGACATAATCATTAAAATGTACCGGGGTAACCGTGGCTTGAGAAGATCTCCGGACAGCCGGCTCAGGTGTAACCATGTTGCTTGTACTAGCCGGGCTTGTTGGAGCATTTTCGAATATCGGTTCCTCGTCGTCTTCTTCACCCCCGTCACCACTTGAACTCGTAGAGTTCGACTCAGGGCTCGACCCGATGTTTTCGTTATTAATGGTTCCTTCTCCAGTGTCAATTTCATCACCAAAGTTAACCCAAAACATGCCAGGTGCTCGATCCTCCTCATCGATTGTTTCGGTACTTTTACCCCAATTCCAACTTTGCTTTTCATCAAACACCGTGTCACCCGCTCGACTCACAACAATTTTTCTAGTCGATGGATTGTATAAACGATACGCCGCCGAACCTTTCTCGCTTCCTAGATAAACTAAACGATTCGAACGATCGTCTAACTTCTTAATATTTCCCGCAACTATTTTTGAATACGCAACACATCCAAAAACTTTAAGAAATTTAAGATCCGGTTTCTTTCGCTTTAACATCTCATACGGTGTTTTGTCTTTTAATGCTCGAGTTGGAATTTTATTAATCACGTCGGTTGAATGCCTCACCGCTTCACCACACATATAATTCGGAACTTGTCTCGCTTTTAATATTCTCCGAGTCATATCCAATATCGTGCGGTTCCGCCTCTCGACAACACCGTTTTGTTGAGGTGTATATGGAGCGGTTAAATGCCGAATAATTCCCTCGTTTTCAGAGAACCGATTGAAATCACGAGAAGTAAATTCTCCCCCTCGATCGGTTCGAAACGTCTTGATTTTCTCACTATTTTCCGCTTCCACCATGACTTTAAATCGCTTGAAGGTGTCGGAAGCTTCAATTTTTTCCTTCAACGGAAAAGTCCACATGAAACGAGAAAAATCATCTATCAAGACGAACACGTACCTATTTCCGACTAAGGTACTAGGAGTAATGGGCCCGCATAAATCTCCATGGATTAGTTCCAACGCTCGGGTTGCTCTAAAAGTCGCCGACTTCGGAAACGGTTTCCTCGTTTGCTTCCCGACTAAGCACGAGTCACAAATTTGATTTTCTTGATCAACTTTTGGCATTCCAACGACCATATTATTTTCACCATTTGTTTCATAGACTCGGAATTTAGGTGTCCTAGTCTCGCGTTCCAAAGCCAATTCTCGTTATCAATCCGGGCTTGTAAACACACGGCTTTCCCCTTCTTTAATTTTATCGTAAAGACGATTCTTAGATCGTGTAACCCGCATCAACAATTTTCCTTGATCATCATACATCAACAAGTAATCATCTTTCATACGAATATCACAACCACTTTCTGTTGCTTGCCCAAGACTAATAATATTACTTTGTAAACTATGAATATAATAAATGTCGGTCAATAATTGTTGCTCCCCCGTTTTACCGACTAGCAATATCGACCCTTTCCCGCAAATATCAACATAAGACCCATCTCCAAATTTAACTTTGCCACCAACACGCTTATTTAATTCAGAGAAAAAAGATAAATTACCCGTCATATGGTTGCTCGCACCGTTATCCAAATACCACAAGTCTTGTTCGTTCGAACCATTCTCGTAATCTTTTGGTATAACCTTCTGTTCATTCAAGTACACTTTTTCTTGAACGCACTGCACCATATAGAGGGACGAGTCTTTTTCTTTTGCTTCGGCCAAATGTGCTTGTCTTTCTTTCCTTCATAACGGACACCTCGAAACGAAGTGACCAAATTCATCACAACGAAAGCATTGAACTTCCGAGTAATCCTTTTTACCTTTTCGTTTATCCCCTTCGTTAGACCCACCTTGTGAACCACGATTCTGACTCCCACGTCCACCACCACGTCCACTACCACGTCCTCGGTTCGAACCTTTCCCGCGCCTCCTACTCTATTCGCGTGAAAACTGATTCGAACTCGAAGAGGATTCAGAATTATTAAACAAAAGTTTACCTTCTTCAGAACGCAACACGTGCCCTTTGATACGCTCCTCATAAGCCTTTAACCTCCCGACAACATCCTCAAAACCGATTGTCTTAAGGTCTAACACTTGCTCGAGGGATGCTACAACTTGGATAAACCAGCTCGGCAGGCTCGTGAAGAATTTCTGAACTAACTTTCTTTCTTCATACGGTTGTCTAAGTGTGGCTGCTTTAGAAGAGATCGCGGTCATTCTCGAGGCATACTCGTCAATGGTTTCGGTTTCTTTCATCATCATACCGTCAAATTCACGTATTAACGTATGAAGTCTAGCATCCTTCACACGTTCCGCGCCCATATTTCTTGACTTTATGGCATCCCACATCTCTTTTGCCAATTTAAAATTACCGATTTGAAGTATCTGTTACTCGGGAATCGACTGAAACAGAAGCACCTTCGCGATGTTATTTTCTTCGCGTCATTAGAGCCCGGGTCAATTACATCCCAAACTCCATGAATCCCAAAAATAACCTCCATATGCATACTCCAAATCGTGTAGTTTGTTTTCGTCAAACGCGGACACTGAAACGACCCGGAGATCGTCTCCTTTTTCGCTTGGTTCGCGTCACCCATCTTGTTTTTACGACTATAAGTCTTTGAAAAATTCTTTGGTGTAACTGGTTCAATTTTTCCAGCCTACACAATTAAACCCAGGTCAAAATCTGATCCGAACACGCCTTTCGGTTTCAGAGACAAACACCACAGATTATATTTTAATTAATTGAAATTTCAATTAATATGAAATCTCTCTGTTTTTCTTTTTGGCCTTCCGAACCAAACAAAGGCCCAATAAATGGACTTGAGCAGAACCCAAAATCAATGTTAATAAACAATTGAACCAACTACACGACGCCACATACGTACTTGAGTAAATCCCAAAAATCCAACACTACCACAGGTCGCCGGTAAAGATCCTCACGCCGGTTGTCAATTGCCGCTGCTCACTAGTCGGAATTCCCTCTCGTCACGGGTTACTCCGGCTAATGACTGCAGATGCCGAAGACACCGTCGACCCTAAATCACCGCTTTTCACTGATCGGAACTTCCTCACACCGCTGGTACGATTCCGATTGCAAGTCTTTTAATACAGGTCCTCTTCGAATGCTCTGATACCAATTAATGGAATTGGTACCATGTATCGAACACGAACTCAGACTCGTTTATTTTGCTAACACCCAAACACGAATATTATTATTGAGAAACTTCACAAAACTCAATTACCCAATTACCTGATTATAATCTCTAAACCCCAAAGCACGGGTATTTATAATCTAACCTATCACAATTAGACTACAACTAGGATTGCTAAATAATATGACATAATAATTATACTAATAATTAAATCTAAGCACATTAATTATCTATAATTATCCACTCCTTAAATCCTGTTACTTAACCCTACACGCCAGTAACGCCTTATACCGAAATTCCCAACAATGAGTTGTCAGATTACTAATTATATAAGTGTCTATGAAATGTTAAAAACAATTATAAAATAGTTTAAAATTACTGTGTAAAGTTCAGTAATTTTAAAGTAATTTAATAAATCTATAATCCAAAATCAAAATAATAATAAAAAAATAACAAAAACACCCTAGAAAGATGTGTTTTCACCTCTCTCTCTCTCTCTAAATCGAGAAAATAATAAAAACACCAAATTAACTTTCCTTTTTTACTAACCTACTTACCTACCCATAACTTCAAAAAACTAATTTTTATTTTATATTTTAACTAGTATTTCACCTGGCGCGTGACGCCGGGGCAGTTCAGTAATATACGGGTGGTGATAAAACCCAAGAGTTGAGTCGGTAAGTCGACGCAAATTCGGTCGGTTTCGGTTACGTGTGTTATGACATCGAAACTAAAACAAAAAATAAAACAAAAAATATATATAAGAATTGAGTTGGACCAACGAGGTTGCTTAGTCGGTAAAACTCGGACGTTGGTAAAACACGAGCGTTGTCGATCGCGGTCGTTCAGTCGATGCGTGAACACAAATTTGGTCGGTTTCCATCACGTTTGTTATGATACCGAAACTAAAACAAAAACAAATTTGACATTCAATCGATTTTCGCTACGTGATTACAGTACCGGGACAAATACAAAATACAGTAAGTCTACATGAATTCGGTCGGCTTCCACCTAATGTTATAGTACTGAAACAATAAAAAAGAATAAAATTGACATTTGGTCGATTTATATTATGTTTGTTACTATACAATAACTAAACATAAAAACCAAAAAAGAAATGACGGCAATTACCAAGGTCTTGTCCAGTGGCTCAATACGGGCCCTTGCAACACCAAAGTTCAAAGTTATCTTTTATACTATATAATAATTATTTATTCGTTTCACTTTTTTTAATTTAGTAATTTTACGTTCACATTTAAAATGATTTAAAATATATTAAGTGTTTAAATATTATTAAAATAGGATACTTACCGGTAAACAACATCATATTTTGTGTTAAACGGGTTTGAATCAAATACAAATGAAATTAACGTGCTAATTGAAAGAATCAAGTAGTGTAATTATGTAATTACATCAAAGAGTAATTACATAATTACTCTATGATGTAATTACATAATTCTTTTACTTTATTTATAATTAATCTAATTGATTCTTACAATTAGCACGTTAATTTCATTTGTAAGTTAACTTTCCCCTATGTTAAACACTTAATTTATTTATTATATTTTCAGTGAAAGAGTAACATGACGGGGTGGGGATGAGCATTTAGCCTATTCGTACTTGGACGCGTACCGTAATCGATTTAGCCTATTTGGTACGGGTATTGGTACTGACTTTTGCTGAATTTCGATACATGTACAATTAGGTACGGGTATGGTACGAGTGTTGTTGGTATTTTGTACACATCTAGTATTTTGTACATGTTTGGAATATGTCGGGGTTTAATTGTAAATTCGGTTACGAACATACATAACAAAATTCGTGTCTTAGATGGTGAAGAAGTTGCATATTAGTCTTGGACTAAACTTTTCAAACTACATGCCAAGGGTTACAAAACCTTATATCATATCGATGAAAACTCACTATCAGCCGTCACTGACGAGACATATGAGTATTGGGATGAAACCGATGCCATCTTTTTTACAATGAATCTATGGCAACATCAATAACAAAATCTTGGGTCAGGTTCTTGAAGTTGACTCAACCGCTTAAAAAGCTTGTATAAGATCAAATAAATTTTCCTCAACAATTTGGCAGCCCGAGCACAACTACTCGAACACATGTTTACTAATCTTACTCTTGTCGCATGTTCATCATTAGATGATTATTTTCAGCAGTTGAAAAACGTGTGTCGACGAATGAATGATAAGTTTCATTTATAGTGGATGTTTATTAAAAGAAATCAATCCTATAAAAATAAAATGAATATTAAATTTCTCTGTTAGGTTAAAAGTTGGCAACTTTTGTCCGAAAACCTTAATTTATAGAAATTATCATATTGTTTAATTGTTTATAAGAATATAATTATGGTGTCAAATATAATCTTCATAAAAGTATAATTCAGAAAGTCAAGGAAATATAGTTGAAAATATATAAGTTAATGGAAAGGAAGGTAACACATTAAGGTAGTATTATTTTTTAAAAAGTTCATAGATTAATAAAGTTACAACATTGACATATTATTAGAAACTAGGTTAGAACCTATGTGATACAGGGGTTAGTAAAAAATATATAATTAAAAAACAAAACAAATATAATTAAAAATATATTATTAAAAAAATTTATAATTAAAAAATATATACACGGGCTAGTAAAAAATATATAATTAAAAAAACAAAACAAAAACACATGTAGTACACATGGCAATAACGAAACAAAAACGATAAAAAATGATAATATAAACAACTACAAGCATTTATGTTAATGTCATAAAATTACCAATAGGATACACGTAATAGACATTAGTGTTTTGTAGTAGTTAACAACGTTACGAAACTTTGAAACTTTAAAATTTTCTATTGGTAAGCTTTAATGGAGACTAAATCTTAAAATTGTCTAATACTTTAATTGTTCCCTATCAAAACTAAATCTGAAAAATAAACAAAAAAGAAACATGTAAAAAAAGACCCAAAGAGATCCTCAACTTTAAAATTATGTTTTGAACAAATAACTTGTAAAAAATTAATTAATAAATAAATACTCATTTTATTAAAAAAAACTATTTAGAAACATAATAATAATAATAATAATAATAATAATAATAAATACTCACTTTAATATACCTCCTTTATTCCAACACATTATAGCCCTAGCTCGGGAACTGAATATCGAAAAAGCTGGTACACCATATGAGCCTACAAAGATCAATGTTTGAATAAAGAACATTATATTTGACATCAAATGCTGGAAATTAGTTTGCATATAATTATTTTTTAATAATATAAATGCATGCTGCGGATTAAAAGAAATGCCACAGGCAACTACGATACACATCATTGTATATTTCAAAATCAAAACCCAGCCGATTATCCAAGAAAGACTGAAGAATTAAAAAATAATAATGATGCAAGCATTCAAAGTTTTACAATATGAATAAGTATCATATTAAAGAATATACATTTCACCAACATAGATGTATGAATAACAACACGCGCGTCCAGCTGAAGGGCAACGTTTTGCTGGCTCAGCATAACAAAAAGTTGAAAATTCAGTTGTAATTCCTACTATTATGAAAGAAGAGCCGAGAGCAGGAACAGAATGCTCTCACGCTACCGTTCCCACAAGAATGAAGACCCCAACTCCATTTGTTGAACGAAAATCTAATTTCTTTCATATATCTATGTTAATCAGTTTTAACATCAAAATATTAAAATATTTATTTTTAAAATGGGTGCTTATCCTCACTCTTACATTCTTATAAAAATGTGAAACATCATTCAAGTTCAGTTTTTTTTTAAAAAAAAATGCTACAATTTTAATTTAAAAAATACCTTAAAGTATATTGGTTGATACAAAGATGATGATTTCTTTACCAAATGAAAAACCCT
This sequence comes from Bidens hawaiensis, assembly GCF_021521415.1. Classification (NCBI taxonomy): domain Eukaryota; kingdom Viridiplantae; phylum Streptophyta; class Magnoliopsida; order Asterales; family Asteraceae; genus Bidens; species Bidens hawaiensis. The sequence continues at coordinate 113,377 of NW_027497304.1, read as the reverse complement.
TTCTAGAGCATTTTAACCATTGTAATCGACTTAAAAATTAGCAAACTGTAGAAGACTAAGGGTACATGTGTTAATTGTTATTGTCCTATCATAACAACATTTTATTTAAAAAAATTGTTAAAAACATAACATGAATTCAGATGGTGCAAATGCACAAATAAACAATTACTTTTTTCTTATACAAAACGCATTAAATTACTTAAACATCACCCAAGACTTGATTGCTTCTAAAGAAATCGAACACAAAACAATAACCGTACATACCGCTCTTTATTAGATAACTAATAAAATATAAAAATTGAGACAATGAAGACGCAAACAAAATGGTCTATGGCAAGTTCAATAAGCTCTCTGATGAGCTCTAGATAAAAGGGTCCAATGAAAGGGGTCGAGAGGTTTGGATATATATATTTTTTATCACTTGAAGTCTTATTACTTTTCATAACATTACACTCCAAAGAACCATATTATTACACCCAATACTTGGGTTCACTATGTCCTCATTATTCTTATAAACATTACACACTTACTGTATATGTATAAATGTATCCATCCAAATTGAAAAAATAAATAATGACACAAAATTATAATGGAAAAATTCCAAACCTTAAGAACATAGGCCAATGAGAATTGCTAGGTTTTAGCCTGAATGATGGAAATGGAATTATCTTTGAAATAGTCTAGTTGTTTACAGACCCGCTATATGTGAATTCAATTTTGATTTTAATGAAAACGAAAAAATAAAAAATGTCAAAATGCCATGTGACAATTTAAAGAGATTTGATGAAAAATATTTTTAATGAAAAAGAAAAAATAAAAAAATAACAAAATGTCATGTGACAATTTAAAGATATTTGATGAAAAATATCTTAATGAAAAGGAAAAACTAATAAAAAAATATCAAAATGCCATGAGATTTGATAAAAAAGTATTTTAATGAAAAGAAAAAAATAAAAAAAGGTCAAAATGTCATGTAATAATTTAAAGATGTTTGATGAAAAGTAGGATGAGATGGTTGCTTCAACTCTTTTATTATATAGGTAGATATTATTAAAATTAGAGGTGGAAATATGAATGAGTTAGGTTGGATTAAATGATGAGTCAAAATGGGTTTTGTTGGGTCAAGAATTTGACCCAAATGAGGAGATTTGACCTAAACGAAGAATTTGGAAGATTGGAATCTTCTCAACCTCCTCAGAAACTGCTAAGTATTGAATCCGAGCACACCTTGGACCTTCGAGTAAGCTTTTACTTAGCCGAGTACGAGATTTTGCCTCCCGGGCAAGGTTTACTTCTAATAGTCTTCTTAAGTGGATATCCGAGCAAGGTATGCTTTTTAGTGTTTTCCCGAGTAAGGTTCATTAATTTGGCATATCCGAGCAAGGTTCACTTTGTCAAGCATGATTGTTCTTCAAGACCAAGTATTTTACTTTTACGAGTAAGGTATGGTCAACCAAGTCCAAGAAGCCAAGTATTTGGAAGACCGGGCAAGGTATTCTTTAATAATTATGGTCCGAGTATACTTGATGAGTTAATAGAATATCTTTAAGTTATCTCGAGTAAGGTTCTGCTCAAGTAAGGTATGTACTCCCGAGTACGCCTTATCAATAAGTTGTTCAACTGACAATGAGCCAAACAGGATCATAGAAGAACAAGGTTGCTCGTAAGGATTTGTAGAGCAAAGTTTGATAAGTCCAAGAAGATTGAAGTCTACTCGGTGAATATTTTACTTGGTAAAATATTCTTTAAGTAAAGTCTACCCGGAAACTGATTCCGAGTACACTTCTATGTTTACCAAGTCTGAAGGAAGGCCGAGTACACTGCGTACTCGGAGACTGAAGTTTAATGAAAAGCCTACCCGGAAGACTTGTTTTACACTTAGTATATTTTTGAAATATGTAATTTGAATATGTACTATCGGATAGGGTTTCTAGAAGGAATGACAGCTGTCCTAGGTTGGCAGGCCTATAAATAGAATATTTAGGGCACGCCGCCAAAAGACACACGAAAGAGAGACACGAAAGAGGGAGACACGAAAGAGGACAGACAGAATACACACGACACATTAATTGAGAATATTTTGTGTGTGACAGCTGTCCTAGGATTCCTCATAAACCCTAAATCGATTACTCCTTTTGTATGATTAACATTATATAAATGGAAATCTTTTGAGTGAATCCTTTGTGTGCCTACTGTCATTGAATATTCATTGCAACCATATGTTTGTTATTGATTTTGCCTTTAACAAACGGTCATCTTTCTAAACATAGTAACCCGTCATTAACTCGCTTGTCAACACGATTAATTTTGTGTGAGTTATGACATGATTGATTAAGATCCGATCCGAATCGACCATCAAAAGCTGGGACATGACAAGTGGTATCAGAGCTTGTTGCTGCTATTTTTAGAAAGATTATTGCTGATTAAGTTTTGAAGAAGAATGACGTAAACAGAGCACTGTTCGATTGATTTGTGACGTCAGAAGCTCTGTTCTTCATTTTTCTTCCAGATCTACAAGTTTTAGGTGTTTTCTTTTTCTTATTTCACTTAAAGCTTTGATTTTTATTGTTGAATCTTGTTCTATTCTTATCAGACACCTCAAATCTAAGAATTTATTCTCAGATCTGATTGTTTTACTCTATTTTGGATAAGAACTTAACTTTTATTTTAAGAAAATGTCTGGATATGAGGAACAAGAGGTGTCTACTAATAAGATACCTAGATTGTATGGTCAGGAGAACTTTACCAAGTGGAAAGTGCTTTTTGAGGCTGCTGTTTGTTATAATGATGTGGATATGTGGAATTCTATCAAGAATGGTCCACAAGCTGCTGTTGAAGAAGGTGCTAATGCAAATGCTATTGCTGCTGTCAGAGAGAGAATGAGAAAGGTTGATGACAGAGCATTGGCTATGCTCAAACTTGGTCTGTCTTAAGAAATCCTCACAAAGGTTGCACATCATCAAAGTGCTAAGGCAATGTATGATGCAATCCTTGAGATGTATGAAGGGAACACTGAATTGAAGAACATTAAGAAGCAAAGACTGAAGCAACAGTTAGAAAGATTCAAGTATAGAGATGGTGAAAGGTTGAAGTCAATACTAGAACGTTTTCTGAGTATTGTGAATGAGTTGAGAACAACTGATTATGTAATGACTGACTTTGATTTGAATACAAAGTTGCTCAACTCAATGCCGAAAGAATGGTATACTGCTTGCAAATTCATCATTCAGAAGCAGAATTTCAATGAATTGAAATTGGATGATGTGGTATGTTTTCTTCAAGCTGCTGAACTTGAAATGATTGAAAATGAAATGATAAAGGAAGATAGACCAAGCTTCAGTATTTCAAATGCATTAATTGCACCTATGGGAAACCTGTCAACAAAGAACCAACAACAAATTCCCATCATAGAAGAACCTGCTGAACATAATGTTATGACTCCAAAGTCTTTCATTGGGGGTAGTACAAGTACTCAAGGAAATCAGCAGAGGTTCAATGTGCAATTAATTGATGATTCTGACTCATTCTCTGTGTCTAATGGAAATGTTCCTAACCCTGGAACAGGACATGTTCAAAACAATGAAACACAAGCGTTGCTGTCTATGTTCACTGAGTCTTACAATGCATTTGTGGCCAAAAACTTGATTCACACAAGTGTAGTGCAGGATGATTTGGAACAAATAGATGCTGATGACCTTGAAGACATGGATCTCAAATGGCAAGCTGCAATGTTGGCTTTGAGAAGCAAGAGACTGTACAATAGAACTGGTAGATCACTAGTTTCTGGTCCAAATGAGAGAATAGGATTTGACAAGTCCAAGGCTATCTGCTACAACTGTCAACAGCCTGGACACTTTGCAAGAGAGTGCAATATGCCAAGGAACTTTCAAGTCAATCAGTTCCAACAGCCTAGAAACCAACAACAATACCATCAGAATGTGAATAGAAACAACAACCAGCAGAACTTCAACAATAACCAAGGCTTCAATCCCAACAACAACAACTTCCATCCAAACAACAACTTCAATCCCAATTTTAACAACCACTATCAGCCTCAGATGAACAACCAGTAGGGTATGAATCAGAATCAAGTATATCAAATGAAAAACAATCAGAATCAAGCTGTTCAAAACCCTGCAACTAACAACATTCCAGCAAACCAAAATCAACCAAGAAATCAAGGCAATGTGGCAGTAACTACTCAGCATGAGGGAAGCTTTGACTGGAGTAACCATGAGGAAGATATAGCAGATGATATCAGAAGAGCTAATGTGGCATTCATGGCCATAGACTCTGCATCTTCATCTAAGGTACATTCTGATCCTAATGCTGATCTACCTAAACTTGTCAATGAATTAAAAGAAAAGGTTGGTAAGCTGGAAAGTGAGTGTTTTAAGAAGCAAAGCATTATCAATTCTTATGAGGCAAGTGAGATTGTTAGTGAAGAAAGAATGAAAAGTTTGGAAGAGGATTGTATGAATAGCTATAGAGCTCAGACAAGATTCACAGCTGAGATTAGTGGGTTGAAGAAGATGGTGATTGATGAAAAGGTGCTGAATACAAAGCTGCAAACTGAAAATGAATTCCTAAAGAACTTAGTTTCAACTGGAAACATTTGTGGAATTCTGAATAAAGTAAAAGAAGATGAAAAGTACAAGGCTGTTCCACCACCATTCAACAACAACTTTATGCCTAAAGTTGACAAAGAGAAGAGAAGTGCTTATCTACAACAATTCAAAGATGTGTTTCAAGATAAAGAAGATGTTGCAGATTTGTATAAGAATGTTGAGGTGAGTGAAGATGGTGAATTTGTTATGAAGAAAGAACTAAAGCAAGAAAAGTCAATTGGTGTTCAAGTATCAGAAGATGATCTTGAGTCCATTGATTTAAATCTAGATGACTTGAGTGATTTAAGTGATCAAATCACTGAAGAAGAATTAAAGGCATCACAAAGGGGAAGAAAATATAGAAAGCCTGAATCTGTTGATCAACTTCCAAAGTATCCTCCAGTTACACATAAAATGAAAAGAATGAATGAGCAAATGAAAAGAGAACATGTTTCTTTTGACATTGGTGAAAAGAAGAATTCGTGTTACAATGTTGTCGACCTCCAAGCAAAAAGTTTTAGGAAAAAGTAGAAAAGAACAAGAAAAAGAAGGTAAATAAGGAAGAAATGGATATATAATATATTACTCCTATTTATCCTATCTTTTCAAGTGTTGAAGACTTTGATGTGGGTGAGGTAGAAACTGTTGAGGAATATGAAAGAAGGAAGTCAAGATATAGAGAGAATGAAGATGATCAACCACTGAATTTGAAAAAGGTTCTCTTTGTTAAAGGGAATGTGGAAAGAAGTGACATCAGAATGGCTGAGTTTGTTCCATTCTCAATTGATTTTGACAATCTGAAAAACAAAAAGACAATTGGTATAAGAGAGCCCAAACCAAGTGAAAGATTCAGGAGACCAAAAGAACATGAGATGTTCAAAAGAAAGGTGTGGTGTAGAAAGTGTGATGAATATGGACACCATACTGATTCATGTAATGAGAGACTCAAGTTTCAGCCATTTCATGTCCCAAATGGAACAAAGTTTGGTCAAGACTTTGTTTTGTACAAAGAGAAGTATGCCATGTATTTGGGAAAGGGAAATGTGAATAGCATAGAGACAAGAGTTGAAGTGAAGGCTGAGACCAAGAAGAAGAAGCAAATGACTGAGAATGTGAGAAGAAGTAAATCACCTCAGAAGAAAAAGCAGGTGATAATGGAGAACCAGTCATTGAAATTTACCAAAAATACTCATTCAGTCAAGTCTGATGAGTCACAAGAATCATCAGGCAGTGAGAAATCAAGAAGAAAAACTGTATATCAAAGAAAGAAACAAGCTGTACTCACTGGTGATGAAAAGTTCTTGTTAAAACATGGATATGAACCACAAGGTTTCACATGGAAACCTAGAACTGAAGCTAAAGTTGAAGCTGTGACTGATGTAAGAGACTTCTCAGAAACTAAGGACTATGTCTTACAAGAGAAGATGACTGACTCAGTTGAGCTTAACAATTCAGCTTCACTTGTTAACAATAGCATAGAGACAAGAGTTGAAGTGAAGGCTGAGACCAAGAAGAAGAAGCAAATGACTGAGAATGTGAGAAGAAGTAAATCACCTCAGAAGCAAAAGCAGGTGATAATGGAGAACCAGTCATTGAAATTTACCAAAAATACTCATTCAGTCAAGTCTGATGAGTCACAAGAATCATCAGGCAGTGAGAAATCAAGAAGAAAAACTGTATATCAAAGAAAGAAACAAGCTGTACTCACTGGTGATGAAAAGTTCTTGTTAAAACATGGATATGAACCACAAGGTTTCACATGGAAACCTAGAACTGAAGCTAAAGTTGAAGCTGTGACTGATGTAAGAGACTTCTCAGAAACTAAGGACTATGTCTTACAAAAGAAGATGACTGACTCAGTTGAGCTTAACAATTCAGCTTCACTTGTTAAAACACCTAGAGAATGTGGCTATGAAACTGATCATTCTGATAATCTGGAAATCACTCATGAAGATCTTGAACCTTCAACACTCACTTCCCAAGCTGCCACTGAAATTGACACTGATAAGTTGCAAGTTGATGAAGCTTGCATCTCATCACTGAACTAATCAAATTTCTCTTTGTGCAGGAACATGCCACTCCATTGAATGATATATGGTATATGGATAGTGGTTGTTCTAGGCACATGACTTGTGACAAGAGGTCACTTGTGAACTATGAAGAGAAATATGAAGGTCCTGTTGCTTTTGGGAGTGATGAAAATGGTGGAAAGATTGTGGGAAAAGGAATCTTGACAAATGGAAAAGTGTCATTTGACAATGTGTTTCATGTTGAGGGACTTCAATACAATCTTCTGAGCATATCACAGATGTGTGATAAAGGTTACAAAGTTAGTTTTGATGATTCTCATTGTTTCATCTTAAAACCTGAGTTTGTAATTCCACCTGAGATGATTATGATGATGGCACCCAGAAATGGCAACTTGTATGAGTTGAATATGAAAGAAGCCATTTAAAAAGGTGGTGCATGTTTTGTTTCCAAAGCCACTGAAAATGAATCAAAATTGTGGCATAGGAAACTGTGTCATGTAAACTTAAAGAACATGAATAGACTGGTCAAGGGTGAACATGTGATTGGTTTACCTACAAGAGAATTTAAGTTTGATGATCACTGTGATTCATGTCAAAAGGGCAAGCAACACAAGTCTACTCATAAGACAAAGCTCATCAATTCAATTGATCAACCACTTGAGTTACTTCACATGGATCTTTTTGGTCCTGTGAGTGTGCCAAGTATTGGAAATAAAAGATATTGTCTGGTGATCATTGATGACTATTCAAGATATACTTGGGTCTATTTCCTAAGTACCAATGATGAGTCTGCTGAGTTGATTATGGGTTGTGTTACAATGATTGAGAACAAGCTGAATAAGAAAGTCAAAATGATGAGAAGTGACAATGGTACAGAGTTCAAAAATGGAGTTATGGAAGAATTCTGCACACAGAAAGGAATACTTCAACAATTCTCAGCTCCTAGAACTCCTGAACAAAATGGTGTGGCAGAAAGAAGAAAAAGAACTTTGATAGAAGCTGCCAGAACCATGGTGGCTGATGCAAATCTGCCTGTCACCTTTTGGGCTGAAGCAATCAATACAGCATGTTATGTTCAGAACAGGGTACTTGTAAACAAAAGGTATAACAAGACTCCATATGAAATTTTCAATAACAGAAAGCCTTACATCAAATTTTTTAAGCCCTTTGGTTGCAAATATTTTCTATTGAACACTAGAGATTATTTGAACAAGTTTCAAACTAAGTCACTAGATTGTTTCTTTGTTGGATATTCTACTCACTCAAAGGCATACAGAGTATATGTGAGAGATCACTTGAGTGTGATAGAGTCATCTGACATCATTTTTAATGAGAATCAATTCAACACAGTCAGTGGTGCAACATGGCTGTTTGATCATGAAAAGTTAATAAAGTCATTCAAGATTTATTCTGAAGACTTTGATGATACATTCTACAAGACCAGTGTACTTGAAGAAAATAAGAAGAATGAACTGGACTTGGAAGAATTGTGGAAAAAGGTTGCTAGGAAAGAAAAGGAATACACTTTTGTGAAAAGCTCCTCAAACAATGACATTGAACAAGATCAGGAAATGACAAGTCAAGATAGTCCTTATGTACAAAATGATCATGTTCAGAATGGGAGTGACACAAGCAACCAATCAAATGAAGTTGAGAATACTTCCACAACAAGATTTCAAGACTTGTTTCAAAGTTTGAATCTGGGAAACAATGGTGCATCTACTTCAGGACAAACCAATGATGAAGCACCAGAGTTTCATGATGCAGAAGCTGATTTGATCATTGAAGAACATGAAATCAATGAAACAAATCTTGACACAAATTTGTCTACAAATATGATAATACAAACTCCTACTGTTGAAAAGAATCATCCTGCTGAAAATATCATTGGTGACTTGCATGAAAGAGTAACAAGAATTCATTCTGAGATAGCAAACATCTGTCTGTACTCTTGCTTTCTATCCCAATTAGAACCAAAGAATATTGCTCAAGCTTTAAAAGACAATAGTTGGGTAGAGGCAATGCAAGAGGAATTGGCCCAGTTTAGAGATTTACATGTATGGGATCTTGTAGACAAGCCACATGACAGATATGCAATTGGAACCAAATGGGTGTTCAGAAACAAAAGGGATGAAAGGGGTTTGGTGATTAAGAACAAAGCTAGTCTTGTAGCACTGGGATGTCTTCAAAAGGAAGGGATAGACTTTGAGGAAGTGTTTGCACCAGTTGCAAAACTGGAAGCTATAAGAATTTTTCTTGCATATGCTGCCTCAAAGAACATAAAAGTATTCCAGCTTGATGTCAAATCTGCATTCTTTAATGGAAAGATTGATGAAGAAGTGTATGTGGCTCAACCACCAGGTTTTGAGGATCCTATGTATCCAAACAGGGCGTATAAGTTAAACAAAGCCCTTTATGGATTGCATCAGGCTCCTAGAGCATGGTATGATGAGTTATCAACTCATTTACTTGAAAATGGCTTCACAAGGGGAGCCATTGACAAGACACTCTTCTACAGAAGAAAAGGGTCAGATTTGCTGCTTTTACAAGTCTATGTTGATGATATCATCTTTGGATCTACAAATAAAAATACGTGTTTGGAGTTTGAAGAGGTGATGAAGTCCAAGTACAGCATGAGTTCCATTGGTTGAAATGAATTTCTTTCTGGGACTGCAAGTTCAACAAAAGGATGAAGGAATCTTCATTCACCAAGCTAAGTATGTGCAGGACATTTTGAATAAGTTCAACTGGCATGATTACAAGGCTGCCTCAACTCCAATGGACACCAAAGAAAAGATGATAGCTGATGAAAAGGGGGAGTCAGTTGATGAACATGAATACAGAGCCAAGATTGGATCTCTGATGTATCTGACTGCAACAAGACCAGATATCATGTTTGTTGTTTGTGTATGTGCTAGGTTCCAATCAAATCCAAAAGTCTCCCACATGAATGCTGTGAAAAGAATATTCAGATATTTGAAGGGAAGACCAGACTTAGGGATTTGGCATCCAAAGAACCAATCCTTTGATCTGATTGCATATACAGACAGTGATTATGATGGATGCAATATGAGTAGAAAGTCAACATCAGGGGGATGCCAGTTTTTGGGTGAAAGGCTAGTGTCATGGCAATGCAAGAAACAGACCACAGTGTCAATCTCCACTGCAGAAGCTGAATATGTTGCTGCATCTGCCTGCTGTGCACAAGTTCTCTGGATTCAGAATCAGATGTTGGACTATGGTTTGAATTTTCTAAACACCCCTATTCTGATTGATAATACTGCTGCATATTTTACTGTTAAGAATCATGTGCAACATTCTAAAACTAAGCACATTGAAATCAGACATCACTTCATCGGAGATTGCAGTGAAAAAGGTTTGATTGAAATGCAAAGAGTTGATACAAGTGATAATCTGGCTGACCTATTCACCAAACCACTTGATAGAACCAGGTTCAACTTTCTTTTGAAAGCCCTGGGGATGATCAAATCTGATGAAATCTGATTAAGGATGTGTGCTTGGTTGTGTACCTCTATGTGCTACTTGAATATTTTAGAAGAGGTCACACATGTTGAATATGTTACTGAATATGTTGCTGAATATGTTGCTAAATATGTTACTGAGTATGTTCTATGCTATGTGACTTAACTATTTCTATGTGTGTCTCTCTGTGATAACTGATTATTTTCGTAGATATTACACATATTGAATATGTTTCAACTGAATGTTGATTGAATATGTTTTGAGTATGTCACTGTTTTGAAGTTAACTGATAGGTGGTTAAGTAACTATCTATGCAATTTGTTTGAAATTGATGATAATTCTTGACTATCATGTTAACTGATCTGATGTTATGATAAGTAGTTTGATCTGTTTAGGTGAGATTAATTGCTTATATAATGTCATGAGTAATCACATGTTTATGGTTACTTGAATATGTTCTTAATCTGATCTTCTGAAGTTGTTAAGATAGAATAGACATTGAATGTGAGTACAGTCAGTTTTTCTTGATGATAAAAGAATGATTAAGATTTGAGTATGTGAAGCAACTGTTTGTGTCAAAATGTGTTTTATGTCAAAATTAAGTGATTCAATGAAATTTATAATGAATTTTGCATAAATACTATATTTTGGTCAAAACATGAGCAAGTTGATTAATGGTGTAGAGATATGATAAGATTATTCAGTTCAAGCTTTTAAGAAGCTTACAAGAAGGATTTTTATAGGGAAAGGTCTCAAGTAGTTATTTTTGCTGAAAAAAATTATGTCATTTGCCAGTTGGAAGGACATGCACCTATGTATGTTTGGTCCTTAAATCTCTATAGATTCAAAGGATAGCCATTGACCTGAAAACTGAATGCATTTGGGGCAATTATGACTTGTTTCTTATTTCTTCACTTAAAACTATGTCAATAACTCTGACTTTGATAGGACATATATCACATGTATGTTTGGTCCTGTTGACCACCTTTGGTCAAACAGGATAGCCATTAACCTGACAATGAAGAGGTATTGGGGTGATTGAATATTAAACTGTATTTTTTTTGAAATGATAGTACATTACCTACTTAGCTGATCATATGGAATTAATAGGCTAAAAAGACCTTAGTATAGTCGTTAACATGTATGGTTGCTTTCCCATGATGATGTAAAATCTAAGGTGATATAAACATAATGAATATGCTAATCTTTATGTGGAGATGCATAGTTGTTTTGCATGTCTCAAGATAGATCTCTCCGAATGATATGGCAGAAAAGTGATTACCCAGTCATACACGAGTCTGTTGTTATTTGGTCAACCAAAATGAAACATTTTTTTAAATATGACAAAGAACATGCTTTAAGAAAATTTGAGAAAATATCAAAAACAAGGGGAAGAATGAATAAATCAACCAAAAGTTGATAAATGTTTTAAATATTTTATCAAACAAGAGGGTTACAATAAGAACTACACAAATGTTGACAAAATCTGTCTCATCTTGAATGAAAGGCATGTTGCTAACAGTAAGTCCAACGTTCAACCTCTATACATGTTTGAATATCAAAAGTCCAAAAAAAAATACAATAAGTTCTGTCATAAGAAACTATTTTTGACCAAATACAGGAGGTTGGAGTCAAATTGGGGTGATCTGGGGAAAGCCAAATAAGCTTTGAGAAGAGATATGAGGCATCATAGCACAGTGTTGACCATTATTGCATTATGCTCAAATTGAACCTTAATCATATCACCAAAGAGATGAAAATCATGCTAAGTTTATACCTGCTGTTAACCTATCTAAGTTGTCATAATAATGCTGAGAGTGAAGTATTGAGAAAGCTACTTAGTCAATATGATCCCATTCCTGAGATCTTTTCAGTTTATAAAAGAAATTGTTTTAAAGTGAAGTATAACTGAAATTTGATCTCTAAATGCACCATTTTCTCTTAAAATATGTTCTGAAATGATACATAACTTAGAAATGTCTTTGAAAAGTGGTTTAAGTCAAAAAGTGTTGCATTTTGCCTAAAGTAGGCTGAATATGTAAGTTCGAGTAAGGTTTGATGATTTATAACCCTTTCGAGCACAAACTGTTTGAATATGTATTTTCGGGTAAGGTTTAACCTTTCCGAGTACAAAACAGTTGATTATGTTTGAATATGTAAGTTCGAGTAAGGTTTGATGATTTATAACCTTCTCGAGCACAAACTGTTTGAATATGTATTTTCGGGTAAGATTTAACCTTTCCGAGTACAAAACAGTTGTCTATGTGTGAATATGTTGTTTCGGGTAAGGTTTGACAGATTTCAACCTTTCCGAGTAAGCTTAGTCATTTTTGACTTGATTATGTGTGAATATGTTGTTTCGGGTAAGGTTTGAAAAATCTCAACCTTTCCGAGTAAGCTTAGTCATTTCTGACTAACTTTATGATTTTCGAGCATACTTTGAAGTGTTTACACTTTTCGGGTAGAGTACACTGTTGCACTCATTTTCCCGAGTAAGCTTGAAGTCTTGAGATGATTATGTGTTGAAATAGCTGTCTTTTAACAAGAAATTCTTGTTTCGAGCAAGCTATGTATGTTATATGCTAGTTTCGAGTAAGCTATGCATGTTACATGCTGATTGTGTTTTCAAGCAAACTTTGTGAACTTGAGTAAGTACACCGAGTAAGCTTTGAGTGAATATGTTGTTAGAAAAGGCTTGTTAATCTTTCCGGGCACGCTTAGATGTTACTATTTAAGTTTGTCATTTTTCGGGTATGTTTTGATATGTTGAGTTTCATCAAGTAAGGACATACCAGATGATTGAATGTGTTTATCCTAGCAAGCTAAGTGCTAACTTAGGATTTTCGAGCAAGCTCTATGAAATTTTAGACTAGAGCATACTTAAATGTTTATGTGTTTAATTTCATTCCGAGCATGCTCTGTGATATGTGTGTTTATGATTTTTTTGAAATTACAAGTGTTTTCGGGCAAACTTTGTTTACCGAGCACACTTTATATTTCGGGTACACTCGTGTTCCTTCAATATACTTGGTAATTTTCAAAACTTTAACTTTCCGAGTACACTGTCTGCTAGAATTTCTTTTCGAGCACACTTTGTACTATATGAAAGTTATTCGGGTATACTTTACATAAGATTGTTGTCCGAGCACACTTTACATTTGAAAGAGTGCTCGAGCACACTATGTATACAAGCATACTTGAATGAATGTGTTACCTGAATATGTAAGTTGGTATGATGAAATTGTTTAGATTCATACTTGAATGAATGCGTTAATTGAATATGATAGTTAATATGATAAAATGTGATTATGATTTTTGGGTTCATGCTAGATAAGTTTTAATTTGAATTTGAGAATCTTTGTGAGGATCTTAATTGATTCTTAGTAAGAATGTTTATTTGATAACTATATTTGATTATTTGTCTTGTGATTTATTTCTCAAGAAATCAAGTATTTCGGGTAAGCTTTCTTCATTATATCTTAACTTTAAATTAATTTACTAGATCGAGCAAGGATTGAAAATAAAAGAATTCGGGCAAACTTTGTATATTCAAAATGAAAATTTTCCGAGCAAAGTTTGACCGAGTATGGTGTGTTAGTGGAAGTAGACCAAGTAGACTTTGGATATTTTAACCTTTCGAGTAAGGTCTTATAAACTTAAATGAAATTAAATGCTTTTAATATATCAAGTGGATAATGTTACTGGTGACAGCTAGTAATTCATAAAATGACAAAAAGCATTTAAAAACCCACTTTCAAAATGTATAAAAGAGGGACTTAGGCAAATTTTTCCTACATTATTTCCCTCTCTCTCTCCTTCCACTGCAAATCCTTCCTCACTAAGAAACATAACCGACTTATCGAATTCAACATTAATCCAAACCCTAATTTTTATCAGCCTCTAATTCCGACTCGGTATGCATTAAATATTATGTCTTCCGATCACGATTAGATTGTAATGTGACTTGATTATGTATTCGAGTACTAACACTCTGTTTATGTGTTTAGGTTATAAATTAGTCGAAGAGCAGGTTCTTGAAGATTTCTCCCTATCTTCTTCATTTTTTATACACTGAAATTGTCTAAAGTATTAAACTTTATGTCTAATTTCACTTTGAATGTGTTTGTTTATGTATTACAGATATGGCAGACAACGAGCCAAAGTATGTTTTTGAGCCAAAGCACAACATGTGCGCGTTACTACAAGTCACACCAGAGAATGAACCGATGGCTCGGATGATATTATGGATGGCACGGTCAAATATCAGCTTCGCTCTCACTGAAAGCCCAACTATTTACAGAAATCACTCCTTGGATTTCCGGAGATCAGCAGAGCTAGTTGAAGATGTAAATGGAAAACGAATAGAAGCAACCGTGGCCAGACAGGAGATACAGATCACTGAAAGGATGATCAGAAGATGTTTGAGACTAAATGACGATGATCACAATCGCATCAACTTCAATACAAAGCACTTATTGAAGATTTTTAAAGAAACGATGGGGTATCAAGGAAATGTCCATGACGGACAGTTTCAGAAGGGTCTGTTTCCGATGCTATACATATTTCTTATTCATCATATCATTCATGGATTTGCTTCGAGAAAGGGATCATGGACTCTGATGAGTCTTGATCTAGCAAATGCCACTGTTGGAACAATATTTGATCTGCCATTTAATTTTTCAAAGATGATTTTTGAGGGGTTAGTGGGGAATTTGAAGAAACCAGAAAGCAAAAGATTTTTACAGTACCCAAGATTCCTGCAGATCATTTTCAACAGCACTTTACAAGATTTACCAACAATTTGAGTCACACATAAACTCCAAGATCCTGATGCTTACAAGAGAATAAAGAATCCAGGTGTCTCAAATAACTTCAATGCAAATATTCCATTTGAAATTTTACCTTGGTTGTTAAACCATGATCTGGCTGTAATGCCTGTGCCTGAGCTGAGCTCAGAGGAGGAAGAAGGGGGTGATGATGACAGTGATGAAGGAGATTCTGATGATGATGTTGATGGAAATGAAGGTGGAGATGGTTTGGAGATGGGAATTATGTCACCTGAACAGGGGGAGCACAGAGAAGAACTTGAACAACCTATCCATACACTACCACACTCACCACCTCCAACCCCACCACATCAATCACCACCTCAAACCCTTACCCTAGACCAACCAAAAACATCCACACAACAATACTCACATCAATCACCAACACCACAAATCCCTACCACCAACCAACCTGATTTTGAACCATTTACTACATCAAACCCTACAAGTCCACATGATAATATGTTACAAAGAAATGCAGAGTTGATGTCTGAAAATGATGAATTGAAAAGGCAAGTTGAGGAGGTTAGGGATGAGAATGATGAGTTGAGAAGAAAGAATGAAGAGATAACAAGTGAAAATGAAATGTTATTGAAAAGGTTAGCTGATGCTGAGCTGATGATTCGAACCCTGGTGCAGGAGGTTGAGAAGACCTCAGCTGCCCCAAAACAGGGGGAGAATATAGATGATGATGTGGTTATAACTGATGCTGAAAGTGTTGAAAATATTGATGGTTTGAAGATGATCATGAATGAGTATGATGAAAGTGATGAAAATTAAGTAGAAGTGTTTGGAGAGGAAACATATGATAATGAAAATGAAAAGTCAAATGATGATGAAAATGTGTTAACAGAAGAATTGACTGAGATTATGGATAAAGAGATGAGTGTGGAGAATGTAAATGTGGATGCTGCTACTGATGAACTAGAACAAACTGAGCAAAATGATGATCAAGAAGCTAGTTCCAAGAGGGTAGAGCATGACTCTGAGTTGGAAAACTTATTTAGAGAAATTGATGAGTTTGGAAGTGATGAGCAAGAGGATGAAGAAGAGGTGAGAAAAAGGAAAGAAAAGGGAAAAGGTTTAGCAACTGATGATGAACCTATTGTATATGTTGAGAAGGATGTATCCTTTGTAGATACTGCTGCTGCTGCTGCTCTTGAAGAGCAAGAAAGAATAATCAAAGAAACTTTGGAGAGGGAGAAAATAGCCCTATCTCTAACTCCAGAAGAAATAGCAGAGCAAGAAAATCTGATCTGACAAGCCAACATTGAAAAAGAACTGACTGAAGATGAGGCTGATCAAGAAGTTATTGAGGTATTGATTAAGATGAAAAGAGTTGAGGAAGTGGACAACTCTTTGGGCACAGTGGTCAGCATGTTTCAATCTAAAAGTCAAACATCAGAAACTGCTGCTGAACCAACTACTGGTATAATTCCTGAAGAAGAAATTGGCGAGTCAATTGCAACTATGGCTGCCAAGAAATGGGTTGAACAAGTAAAAGAGGATTTGAGAAAGAACCCTACTGGTAACTGGCCAGAAAGAAAATTTAAAAAGACTTATCAAAGAAGGAAGAGAACTGCTGAGCAGGATGAAGCTGAAAAAACTGATAGGAGGGGTATATGGGATGAAAAGAATAAATGTTATGTGGAGACCCCAGAAGATGATGAACCAATCAGGGCAATCCCCTTACAAACACTGAAACCAGGAGAAAAATTACCAGGGGTCCCTGATGTTAATGTTTTCCTATGAAAATGAAAATAATGATGAACCAGATCATCCTGCCTCTGATGAACCCAAAATAGATGCCATGATTGATCTATCAGATGATGAGGAGGATGACTCTGAGGAGTCTGATGAAGAGGGTGATGACAACCCTGATCAAGGAGGTGAGAAAGTTGGTACAAGCTCCACTGCTGAGACCTCTCAAGCTGAAAAGACTTATATTCAAAGATGCAACATTGAAATCAATGCAGAGGAAGTCTTAAAGAAGATTGAGAAGAGAAAGAAAAATACTAAGCATTATAAAACTTATTTGAAAGTTAGAGGCTATCCTGAAGCTGCCTTAGAAAAATACACTGTTGACCAAATTCAAGATCTTTACAACAGTGAGAAAGAGATAGTATCAGAAAAATTTGTAAAACAGGATGATAAGATTGAGTTGGAAGAGTTAAAGAAGAAATATGATGGTATGTGTGGATACCTGATTGAGAAAGGCATGAAGCCTGAGGTTGTAAGAAATCTGAGTAGAGAGGCAGTATTTGACCAGTATTCCAAGAAGAAAGAGAAAGAATTAAAAAGGGTCTATACTGAGAGCTCAATCTTAAAAGAAACATCTGATGAGCCACCTGCCAAAAGAACAAGAAGACTCAGGACTGTGAGGGAAAAGAAGATGGAACAAGAAAAGACAACTGATCAACCTCTGATCCCTCAGCCAGAACAGCCTGAAGTTAAACCTGATGATGAACCATTTATGCCTTGGGAGAATGAGGAAATGATCAGCATCCTAAGAAACATAATGATACTCAAGAGAGGGATGACTGAAGCAGACTTTAATGTTTTGGAGAAAGAGGATTTGAAGACTCTTTTCTACCTACAAAAAGATGAGTGGGAAAAGGCATTGAGGGAAGGAGAAAATCCCAGATATTATGCTGATGGCAGATTTGTACCTGCTGGACTGGCAAGAACTCCAGGAATGATAAAAATGTTAATTGAACTGGAGGCTGCAGGACATGACATGGTGGAGATAGCCAACCTTCCTACTGAGATGGTGGAAGCTATGTATGTGAAGAAATTTAACTTGGGACCTCAAAAGCCCAAGAAATCAATTCCACTCAGACCTCCACTCCATCAAAGATTCCCAAGAGGAAGAGGCCAAGGAGGAAGAGGAGAATTAAGCAGCTCAGTACAACAAAGAACAAGACCACAATCTGGTGTGGATCTACCAAGAGAGCTCTACTATGATTCAGTAACTGATACTTTGAAGGTGATTATGGAAAGTAGGCAGTTGAGGGAAATTATTGTGAGAAGTGACTTCAGAGAATACAATGAAGAACAACTGAGCAGAATGGAGTCACTTCATCTTTATGATTTCAGGGACAGAAGCAGATCTGCAGGGAGACAAATGAATGACTTATCTAAATACCTGTATGAGCAAGCTGGAAATGGGTTCAGATTCTTAAAAGACAACATAAGCAGAGGTGTAGCTTCAATGAACAAAGCAAAAAGATCTGCAAAGGTAAAGAAGATTGATATTGCTGAAAGAGATTTTAAGATGTATGTCAGAGATGAAGACCCACTGTCCAACATGAGTAAGTGTATAAGTTTGAGAAGAAGAATGAAAAGGCCAAACTACACTGTACAGAAGAATGGCATCATTGCTCAAGTTGAATACAAGGAAAATGGAGAATATGCATTGATGAATTCTGATGGAAAGGTGCTGGCTGTGATAAAGAGAGATGCAAATCTTGCTTGCTTGCACAATGAAGATCTAGCTGATATTAGAGACTTGGTGATACCAGAAGAACACACTCACTACCAAGTGCTCAATATCTTCAGAGAAAGAGCAGCATCTGTAATCCAGCTGAGAAGACAAGCAGCCTACAATGAAAGGAAAAGACAAAATAGATAGAATAGGCTTTGCTTTGTAATGTCTTCGGACAAACTTTTGATTATGTAATTTTGTTTATGTAATTTGATTATGAAATTTGGTGTGTATTTTGCTAAGTGTAAGTAACCATAGAATGTTTTGGGTCAGCTGAGGTGTTCCAATCTAGGGGGAGATTGTTGGGTCAAGAATTTGACCCAAATGAGAAGATTTGACCTAAACGAAGAATTTGGAAGATTGGAATCTTCTCAAACTCCTCAGAAACTGCTAAGTATTGAATCCGAGCACACCTTGGACATTCGAGTAAGCTTTTACTTAGCCGAGTACGAGATTTTGCCTCCCGGACAAGGTTTACTTCTAATAGTCTTCTTAAGTGGATATCCGAGCAAGGTATGCTTTTTAGTGTTTTCCCGAGTAAGGTTCATTAATTTGGCATATCCGAGCAAGGTTCACTTTGTCAAGCAGGACTGTTCTTCAAGACCAAGTATTTTACTCTTACGAGTAAGGTATGGTCAACCAAGTCCAAGAAGCCAAGTATTTGGAAGACCGGGCAAGGTATTCTTTAATAATTATGGTCCGAGTATACTTGATGAGTTAATAGAATATCTTTAAGTTATCTCGAGTAAGGTTCTACTCAAGTAAGGTATGTACTCCCGAGTACGCCTTATCAATAAGTTGTTCAACTGACAATGAGCCGAACAGGATCATAGAAGAACAAGGTTGCTCGTAAGGATTTGTCGAGCAAAGTTTGATAAGTCCAAGAAGATTGAAGTCTACTCGGTGAATATTTTACTTGGTAAAATATTCTTTAAGTAAAGTCTACCCGGAAACTGATTCCGAGTACACTTCTATGTTTACCAAGTCTGAAGGAAGGCCGAGTACACTGCGTACTCGGAGACTGAAGTTTAATGAAAAGCCTACCCGGAAGACTTGTTTTACCCTTAGTATATTTTTGAATATGTAATTTGAATATGTACTATCGGATAGGGTTTCTAGAAGGAATGACAACTGTCCTAGGTTGGCAGGCCTATAAATAGAATATTTAGGGCACGCCGCCAAAAGACACACGAAAGAGAGACACGAAAGAGAGACACGAAAGAGGGAGACACGAAAGAGGACAGACAGAATACACACGACACATTAATTGAGAATATTTTGTGTGTGACGGCTGTCCTAGGATTCCTCATAAACCCTAAATCGATTACTCCTTTTGTATGATTAACATTATATAAATGGAAATCTTTTGAGTGAATCCTTTGTGTGCCTTCTGTCATTGAATATTCATTGCAACCATATGTTTGTTATTGATTCCGCCTTTAACAAACGGTCATCTTTCTAAACATAGTAAACCGTCATTAACTCGCTTGTCAACACGATTAATTTTGTGTGAGTTATGACATGATTGATTAAGATCCGATCCGAATCGACCATCAAAAGCTGGGACCTGACAGGTTTAGGTTAAGATGTGTATGGATCAAGATGGGCTTAAAAAAATGAATATGAGTCAAAATGGTTAAAGTTAATCCATCTTGATGAGTAAAGGTTATAATACAAAGGGTTTTAAAAAACCCCTAAAAATCAATAAAATAAAATAATAACTCATAATCAATAAAAAACAAATAAAGTAAAACGATAAAATTTACGCCCCCATCCTTGTTCTTTAAAAAAATTCGGTTTTGTCTCAGGTTAGGTTCAGTTTTTCGGTTTTTTTTGTTTGGTTTTGGTTTCATTTTTTGTTTTGGCCGGTTTCAGTATATGTTCGGTTTCGATGTTTTCGGTTTCAATTTTGGCTTCGATTCGGTTTCATGGGTTTTGTTTGAAATAAAATAGGATGTAACTTGTTTTAGTCTATTCTAACTTATAATCAAACTCATTCTAAGTTTATAACCCATAACCAAAAGTCACTAATATTTTTCAAACCCATCTTGACCTTCTTGAAAAATCTTTTGATCAATTCTGAGCTATTTCGATTTTAAAAGTTATCCGTATTAACCCAAAACAACTCAATTAAGTTTGCTTTGCCACCTCTAATTAGAATAAAAATAACTAACCAAGTATAAAAGATTCTAATAGTTTAATTTAGATGGAAGGTTTACATTTCATAAAATTATTAATTGTGTCGTGAACATTAAGTAACATTTTACAATTTAACTTTTTTTGGTTTTCCAAACTAGACTATTGATAACTAATTAAACGATAAAGTAAGTTTAGAAAAACCTTATACATAGAAAATAAATTCAACCATAAGACAACCATTATATCGAAAGAAACAGCCACCAATAATAAATACATAAAATGTTTGAAAAAAGAAAAACTAAGACCCATACATAAATGTGATGTGTAGATTATGAATGCATGCTATTGTGAGATTTTTGTTAACTATATGAATTTATTTTAAGTTTATAAAATGTGGGTCTAGTTATTCTACAAAGGGGAATAAAAATGAGAATGATGCAAATGATTTGTAGCAAAAAAAAATCCCTCAAACTTTTTATAAAAAATCAAATGAAAAAATCACAACTCAAAATTTAATTAAAAAACGAAAAAAGTAAAAACACAAAAATGTTTCCGCCGTCTTTCTCGTTCTCATAAAAAAAACACAATTGTAAGTGAAAAAAAGTCTTCGTGTCTTTTTGTTTATCATTGTGTTTATTTTCGTTATTGATTATGTTTTTTTTCCTTAACATTGTGTCTTTCTTTTTCTGTATTGTGTTATATAACTTAACATCGTGTTATATTTTGTTCGGCATTGTGTTATATTTTGCGATATATTGTGTCTTTTTCAGTTATAATTGTGTATTTTGTTCATTTTCGTTATTGTGTCTTTGATCTCGGTGTTATGTCTATTCGTCAAAAAAAAATTTATTTTTTGTATTTTTTTTTAATTTTTTATTTGAACGGGAATAATGGCGGAAACATTTTAGTTTTTTAATTTTTTTTCGTTTTTTATTTATATTTTGAGTAATGATTTTTTTTGAATTTATTTTTAAAGAGTTTTTTGTGTGGTCACAAATCCTTCTCACACTTTTTATTTTTTCCTCTCTTTATATTTTAGCTTTACCCTATAAAATGTATAAAAATTATAGAAAGTTAACTTGTAACTTTAAATCATGTAACTTATAAACTTATATCAACTTGTAACTTTTAACTCGTCATTTATAAACGTATAAAAATTAAACAATAATCTTGTAACATATCATATTATAACTCTTAACGTGTCATTTCGTAACTTGACATATCCACTTGCAACTTTGAATCATGTAACCTATAATCTTAAACCTGAATATCAATTAGTAACTTAAAATCGATAACTGAGAAACAAACGGTATTCGTCTGATGACGTGGTTGAAATGATATTTTATCTCATGGGATTGATACGCACATCCCAAGTAACTCAATGATTCAATAAGTCAGTAATTCAGTAGTGAGATGATGTGTCTTTTCCCATATCGATCTTTACGTCTCAACTCACTGTAAATTCATGTTCCTTATAAAAATAACGAAATGATAACGATAAACTGTAACATATAACACATGATGAAATCCAATATAAAGGAAGTTCTTCTTATAAGGGTCCACAAAAACGCATTAGATCCATTCAAGAGAAATCAAAAAATCATTCCGAAGATCAATGGTTCATATCCAAATATCTAATTTGTTTTATAAAACCAACACTTAATAAAATCCGACATGACAAAATCGAATATCGAAAAATATTATAAAACAAAACGCGTCAAATGGTAATAACTTATAGTCGATCCCGGTCGTTCAGTCGACGTGTCAACGCAACTTCGGTCGGTTTCCATCACGTTTGTTATGATACCGAAACTAAAACAAAAACAAATTTTACATTCAATCGATTTTCGTTACGTTATTACAGTACCGGGAATAAAACAAAATACAGTAAGTCTACATGAATTCGGCCGGCTTCCATTAGATTATTTATAGTACTGAAACTAAAAAAAGAATAAAACTGACATTCGATCGATTTATGTTATGTTTATTACTGTACGATAACTAGACATGAAAACCAAAAAAAAATGAAGGCAATTACTAAAGTGTCGTCAAGTGGCTTAATACGGACCCTTGCAACACAAAAGTTATCTTTTATACTATATAATAACTATTTATTTGTTTCACTTTTTTTAATTTAGTTATTTTACGTTCACATTTAAAATGATTTTAAATATATTAAGTGTTTAAATATTATTAAAAGAAAGGATACTTACCGGTAAACATCATATTTTATGTTAAACGGGTTTGAATCAAATACAAATGAAATTAGTGTGTTAAATGTAAGAATCAAGTAGCATAATTATGTAATTACATCATAGAGTAATTACATAATTACTCTATGATGTAATTACATAATTATTCTACTTTATTTATAATTACTTTAATTGATTCTCACAATTAGCACGTTAATTTTATTTGTACGTTAACTTTCCCCTATATTAAACACTTACTTTATTTATTATATTTTCAGTAAAGAGTAACATGACGGGGTGGGGATGAGCATTTAGCCTATTCGTACTTGGACGCGTACCAATATCGATTTAGCATATTTGGTACGGGT
The DNA here is from genome assembly GCF_021521415.1 of Bidens hawaiensis. Taxonomy (NCBI): domain Eukaryota; kingdom Viridiplantae; phylum Streptophyta; class Magnoliopsida; order Asterales; family Asteraceae; genus Bidens; species Bidens hawaiensis. The sequence continues at coordinate 90,248 of NW_027497304.1, read as the reverse complement.
ATCGGTATTGACTTTTGTTGAATTTCGATACATGTACAATCGGGTACGGGTACGGTACGAGTGTTGTTTGTATTTTGTACACGTCTAGTATTTTGTACCTGTCTGGAATATGCCAGGGTTTAATTGTTCATTCGGTTACGAACATACATAGCAAAATCCGTGTCTTCAATGGTGAAGAAGTTGCATTTTAGTCCTAAACTAAACTTTTCAAACTACATGCCAAGGGTTACAAAGCCTTATATCATACTGATGAAACCTCACCGTCAACCGTCACTGATGAGACATATGAGTCTTGGGCTGAAACTGATGCCATTTTTTTACAATGGATCTATGGCAACATCAATAACAAAATCCTGGTTCAAGTTCTTGAAGTTGACTCAACCGCTCAAAAAGCTTGGAATAAGATCAAAGAAATTTTCCTCAACAATTTGGCAGCCCGAGCACAACTGCTCGAACACACGTTTACTAATCTTACTCTTGTCGCATGTTCATCATTAGTTGATTATTTTCAGCAGTTGAAAAACGTGTGTCAACGAATGAATGATAAGTTTCATTTATAGTGAATGTTTGTTAAAAGAAATCAATCCTATAAAAATAAAATGAATATTAAATTTCTCTATTAGGTTAAAAGTTGACAACTTTTGTCTGAAAACCTCAATTTATGGAAATTGTCATATTGTTTAATTCTTTTAAAAGAATATAATTTTGGTGTCAAATATAATCTTCATAAAAGTATAATCCTGAAAGTCAAGGAAATATAGTTGAAAATACATAAGCTAATGGAAAGGAAGGTAACACATTATGGTAGTATTATTTTTAAAAATGTTCATAGATTAGTTACAACATTGACATATTATTAGAATCAGAGGTGGAAATATGAATGGATTAGGTTGGATTAAACGATGAGTAATAATGAGTTTGGGTTATGATGTGTATGGATCAAAATGGGCTTATAAAAGGTTAGGATGAATATGAGTCAAAATGGTTAAAGTTAATCCATCTTGATGAGTATAGGTTATAATACAAAGGGTTTTAAAAGACCTCTAAAAATCAATAAAAAAATAATAACTCAAAATATAAATAAAAAAAATAAAGTAAAACAATAAAAATATTTCCCCCGTCATCCTCGTTCATTAAAAAAATTCGGTTTTGTCTCAGGTTGGGTTCAGTTTTTTTTTTGTTTGGTTTTGGTTTCTTTTTTTTGTTTTGGCCGGTTTCGCCATATGTCCAGTTTTGATGTTTTCGGTTTCAATTTATTGGTTTCGATTCTGTTTCGTGGGTTTTGTTTGAAATAAAACATGATGGAACTTGTTTTAGGGGGTGTTTGGCCTAGCTTTTATTTTCAAGCTTATGCTTATATATAAAATTAGCTTATAGCTTTTTTTCTATAATTTAATAAGCTTTTTTAAGTGTTTGGATTAGTTTATATTCTACAAGTTAATTATGTGTCTTAATAAGTTGTTAAATCCAACATTCTTTAATTTGTTAGAGTAATAATTACTAATCCACCATCATTTGAGGGCAAATGAGTAATTTACACCCTAAACAAATAAGCTTATATCAAATAAGCTAAAAAACCATGTTTAAATAAGCTTATTCGAATGAGCTTATATAAACTAATAAGCATAAGCTTAAAAAGCTAAGCCAAACACCAAGTTAAGCTTATTTTGTAAAAAAAAACTAAAAAAGCTATAAGCTTGGTTAAAAAAAGCTAGGCCAAACACCCCCTTAGTCCATTCTAACTCATAATTAAACTTATTCTAACCCATAACTAAAAGTCACTAGCATTTTTTCAACCCATCTTGACCTCCTTGAAAAATTCTATTGATCAATTCCGAGCTATTTCGATTTTAAAAGTTATCCCTATTGACCCAAAACAACTCAATTGATTTTGTTTTGCCACGGCTAATTAGAATAAAAAACAACTAACCAAGTATAAAAGATTCTAATAGTTGAATTTATATGGAAGGTTTACATTTCATAAAATTATTAATAATGTCGTGAACATTAAGTAACATTTAACAATGTAACATTTCTTGGTTTTCCAAACTACACTATTAATAACTAATTAAACGATAAAGTAAGTTTTGAAAAATCTTATACATGGAAATAAATTCAACCATAAGACAACCATTATGTCGAAAGAAACAGATACCAAAAATAAATACATATGCTAAAATGTTTGAAAAAAAAGAAACTAAGACCCATACATAAATGTGATGTACGTGTAGATTATAAATGCATGCTATTGTGGATTTTTGTTAACAATATGAATTCACTTTAGGTTTATAAAATGTGGGTTAAGTTATTATACAAAAGAGAATAAAAATAAGAATGATGAAAAGGATTTGTAACCATCTAAAAAAATCATTCAAAAAGAATTCTAAAAAATCAAATAAAAAAATCATAACTCAAATTTAATAGAAACCTAAAAAAATAAAACACAAAAATGTTTCTACCGTCTTTCTTGTTCTCATAAAAAAATGGTAAATGAAAAAAGTCGTCATGTTTTTTTTGTTTACCATTGTGTTTTGTGTTTATTTTTGTCATTGATTGTGTCTTTTTTCCTTTGACATTGTGTCTTTTTTTCTTTCTATTATATAACTCAACATTGTGTTATATTTTGTTCGGTATTGTTTTATATTGTGCGATATATTGTGTCTTTTTTCAGTTATAATTGTGTCTTTTGTTCATTTCCGTCATTGTGAATTTGATCTCGGCATTGTGTCTTTTCGTCAATTTTTTTTATTTTTTTGTATTTTTTATTTGAACGGGAATGATGGCGGAAACATTTTAGTTTTTTATTTTTTTCGTTTTGTATTTATATATTGAGTTATTATTTTTTTTTTGAATTTATTTTTAAGGGGTTTTTTGTGTGGTCACAAATTCTTTCCACACTTCTCATTTTTGTTTCCCTTTATATTTTAACTTTACCCTATAAAATGTATAAAAATTATAGAAAGTTAACTTGTAACTTTGAATCATGTAACTTATAAACTTGTATCAACTTGTAACTTTTAACTTGTCATTTATAAACGCATATAAATTAAACAATAATCTTGTAACATATCATATTATAACTCTTAACGTGTCATTTCGTAACTTGACATATCCACTTGTAACTTTGAATCATGTAACTTATAATCATAACCTGAATATCAATTAGATCAAATAACATCATAACACAAAATCGATAACTGAGAAATAAACGGTGTCATAAGGTCGTCAAATGACGTGGTTGAAATGATATTTTATCTCATGGGATTGATACGCACGTCCCTAGTAACCCAGTGATTCATAAGTCACTAATTCAGTAGTGAGATAATGTATCTTTTGCATATCGATCTTTACGTCTCAACTTGCTATAAAATCATTTTCCTTATAAAAATAACGAAATGATAACGATAAACCGTAACATATAACACATGTTGAAATCCAATATAAAGGAAGTTCTTCTTACAAGGGTCCACAAAAACGCATTAGATCCATTCAAGAGAAATAAAAAAATCATTCCGAAGATCAATGGTTCATATCAGTCAATATCTAATTTGTGTTATAAAAACAACACTTAATAAATCCGACAAGACAAAATCGAATATCGAAAAATATAATAAAAGAAAACGCGTCAAATCGTAATAACTTATAGTTATATAAAGATTAGGCTCGTTTTTTTTTAACATTTGGCGTCTCATAGAAAAAAATATCGTTTGCTTTGACCATGAAAAGATTACTAATATGTTTTTGTTGCCCGAATGGAAGCTTAGAGAATGTCACCCATCCTAAAATTGCTTTCACCCTACAATGCTTAACTACATATTTTTTTAGCTCATCTATAATTATTGTGTCCAAAATATGTTGATGATATTCGAGAATAGGTTTATGAAAAAATATATTTTCTTTGAATCTAACATATTAGAAAATTATGAGATTTCCCTAAACGGCTACATACACTTAGGTCGTTTCGGAATTTTGAGTGTCTAAAACAAATATAAAAATGGCTCTTATATAAAAAAATGTCAGATTGTTTTTCCTAATCAAACATAAACATACTAAAAAAGAAAGGTATTAGGTAGGTGTTTGCTAACGAGAAAGAGACATCAGTCTCCTGATATATGGTGGAGAGTTAACAGAGTTAACTTCCTTCAATCTAATATTAAATAAAGTAGATGAGTTATTGATTTAAGTCACCAAAATCTCATGTGAAAAGCGATTAATGTAAACTAAAATTTTAGCAAGCACTTGATAGTTGGTAGTATGGTGACAATTAAATTTAATCCATGTTGTGAGACAAATTCTGATGAACAAAGCTGGATTAGCATTAGGACAATTAAGCCATGTTTAAATTCAGAATGTAATTTGTGGCAGGCAACCTCTGTTAATAAAGAGCTGGGGCATTTTTGGAAGTAATGAAATTGACATAATCCTTAATCACTTCATAATTAAAAACAATTGCATGTGCAAAAGGTCTGGAAAGTTGATTAAAATTAGTAAAGCTTAAGCAAGTGGGATTTTGTGATTTAATTATGATAAGGACGTTTTGTCATTTCATATTTTCATTGGCAAGTTATGTGATTTGCTTTATACTTGGCTCGGTATCGACTAACCATCTCTCATTAACTTCCTAAACTAGATGTACTAGGCATGCCAACTTCTAACATGACACAAAATAATCAGATTGTGAATTGAATTATCACGAACACAACCCCATTTAGTAACAACTTAACCTCAACATGATTCAATTAAGAATAGGGCTTGTGAACCCGTTTAAAGTGTTTCTTAACATCCTATTTAGATTTTGAATGGAGTTATTAAAAGAATAATAACATTTAAAGTTTACTATTTTGTCTGATAAGTAAACATTGAATAAAACTTAAGTTTATTAACTGAGAATAAAATATAAGAAACCAAAAACAATTTAAATAACTTTAAACATTACAATATGTTCATTTGAGCTTGATGTACCGGTTGTTCAGGTTTTACTAATATTCACAAATGGACATTGAAGCATCGACCTGAAACACAGCACGAACATGACATGATTTTAAAAGTGTTTAAAAGTGTCTTGTTTAAATTGATTTATTTGTCACAAACAAATATATAAGCCGAACACTGGTATTTAACCTGTCAACTACAACCAACATGCTAGAAATTATATATAAAAGTAAATAAAGTAAAACATGTAATATAAATTTAAAGAAAAGGAATAATAGAAAGAATAGTAAAATTACATAAAGAGAACACATATACATGTAGGCATAGAAATACAAAGGAAGAGACAAAACTGAAAAAGAAACGGGAGGCACAAGTAAGTGGACCGGTGTAGTGATAAGATGAGCTACGGTCCAAGCGGTCGGGCATTAGATGTAGATTTAGGTATCCATGTATACTCTCTTATTTTATATAATTTCTTTTTCTTTTAAACTTTTCTTGCTTGATGTGGGTCATTATTTTTCTTAGACATGTTAGATCGGACTCCATGGGTTGACGTGGCTTGTTTCCTACTACCTAAAGAAAATCAATTCAATATTAATATATATAATACCCGTGAGTATCCACGTTTTATGATGGATTTGCAAGATTTAAATCTAATTCGATTTCTCTTAATTTCTTAAACACAACTTATTATTATTATTATTATTATTATTACTAACTTTAGAAACCCATGTATTACACGTGATAAATTAATGTATAAATTACAATTAATAATTTAATACAAATAAAAAAAAAGATAATTAAGTCTCTTTATATTATGTAAAAAAAATATATTACAAATATAGTCGTTTTATATAATCAAATATATTTGAATTTAATTGAGAATGAGTTGTTCTACAATCGGTATACAATAATTAAGTAATGTCATTGGAAGCAACATTTATAACAATGAGGCATTTCGATGTGAAAAATGTAGCTAAAGTCTTTCAAAAAAATGTTTTACATTCCATACCCTTCCATAGACAAAAAAAGACATCAGATTTCCCTTTTTGAACAGCTTTCATGTTGTCCTTATAAACACATTGTCATTCAACTATCACAATGGTCTTATAATAAAATATAAAAAATGAAAAATTTGTCTATAATTTTTAAGACTGAATATTTGTAAAAAAAAAAAATTATTATAATTTTCTTCAATATGAAGATATCTCAAAAACTGAATATTAATGGACTCTTTAAACATAAATTCTTATATATATATATTTCAATTTTAAGGAAAATATATTTAAAACACGTAAATATTATATTAATAATTTTTTATATTAAGTGTGTTTAGAATATAATTTAAGGCACTAATAATTCAATCAATTGAGATTGACCAATAAATACGATATGTTGAATTTATAATCAATACTATATTTAGAACCAAGATTTTTTTTTCTTTTCCATCAATAGAAGAGAAGTGATTTTAGTGGCAATTTGATAGTGAAAATTAACCTCAGAATGCCATGGGTCCAAAATTATTTTCTTTTATTAGTATAGATAGATTATTATTATTATTATTATTATATTATTAAAAACACATTATTATATATACTTACTATAGTGAATTAAATATGTATTATATAATGTATACTATTTACTATTAGAGTAAACTGTGGTTTTCGTTCATGTGGTTTGTCTAAATCTGCGGTTTTAGTCCAATAGTTTCAAATCAACGATTTTCGTCCCTGTGGTTTCATTTAACTTGCAATTAAACCTGACCCACTAACCCCGTTAACTATGATCGTTAAACCCATCAGCATGCCCCTCATGTGAGGGGGCAATTTTGTCCATTTTTTTTCAAATACACCTCAGCCCCTCACGTGAGGGGGCTTGCGAATTAGAGTTGTGGTTTATTTGAGGAGGAAAAGGTCAAAACTTCCCCTCACGTAAGAGGCTCGCTGATGTGTTTAACGACCATACTTAACGAGGTTAGTGAGGCCGGGTTTAATTACAAGTGAAATGAAACCAAAGGGATGAAAATCACAGATCTGAAACTATTGGACTAATACCGTAAATTTGAACAAACCACAAGGATGAAAACCGCAGTTTACTCTTTCTATTATTTAAAAACAATTAAATATTACTAATATTTAAAACGAAAATATCAAGTGTTATATCATATACATTTGAAATTGTAAAAATCTTGAACAAAAATGCTTTAACATGTTCTTTCCAAATACTTTATAATATAATATAGATTAACAATCCAAATTACAACTCATTGGTGGATACTAATATATTCAGCCAATTTAACCAATTATACTTGTAATATTCAGTTTCTTATATAGTTGTGTATCATAAATATCGTCTGTTTTATTTATGAACATTTCATAGATTTGTTTTATATTGCTCCATTAGAAACTTCTTACGAGATCGGTCATCAATTGATTACTCTTACTTGATCACATTTAACTGTTGAGTTATTTTATCCACAATTGTTGCATCTAATATGCGTTGGTGATATTTGAGAGGGGACCTTTCTTATTGTCGAATATCTCTCATTTAAACAAAATACAACAAAAGGATGCAATATTTCCCTAAGGTGTTACAGACACACCCCATTGGAACTCATTTCCTGATTAGGTTTTTCCATCACTGCAAACTAGCACAACAAGAATAGCTCTAGTACCAACAAACGTCAATGGACGATTACGAGTCCCAAAGATATGGGTATTTGTAACACGTTAGGCAAAGTCTCACATGTGTGTTGTTGACTTCCAGGTCATAACGTTAAAAGTGAAGGAAGGTTAATCATGCATCATGTAATGACGTTCATAGCCGAAAGACAATGGTACATGCACCAATCGACCGGTGTCCCGATGATTGAGTGTTATATGCCTTATGTCCAAAGCTTGATGCAAAATTACTATCGAGTTGAGGTCTCACTGGAAGAAGACTGCCAACATCTCTATTCCTACATGGTAGATGTAAGACTATCTACATCTTACCTTCCTCAGACTCGATCATAGCTTTGCTATTGATGAGATTTACTGAGTATGATGATGTTGTTTTGGTGTAGTGAATGAAAGGGCAACTCATAGTTAGATATGCTTGATTGAGAGGAAACTATAGATGGGTCACCGAAGAAAATTTCCACTAAAATAGTGAAAAACAAATATTTTAGCTTATAGGGCAAACTTTGCACCTCTAACATTCACTTTTGTTGCAAGTGGCAATTCCATTCGTGATCAACAAACACACACTTAATTTTCAATTGAATTTTGCATTTAAGAAGGATACTTTTCCCTTATTGCTCATAATCACAATGTAAGCCTATAATTGTTGCAAGTTGGGTTACCTTTGATTATAAGAAATTAAAAATTAAGACTGTCATTAGTTAAATTATTATTTTTTTCTTTTGAACGGCCAAGTTTATTGATGGAAAATGGAAATCTAGCCTAGCAAGAAGCTAGACTAGAAAACAACATAACACCAGAGTATAAAACATTGCTGAATTAATGTCATTTCAATATTTTAAAATTTTGTTTATTTAAATTCAATTTGTCCATTTGTAAAATTTAAAAATAATGCTTAAATTGTATAATTGATCATATATAATGATGATTAGTTTACTGATATTCTGTTAAATTATAAGATATTTTTTTAAATAACCTTCACATAAATAGAGAATTTAGAAATTTGATAAATTAAAGTATATATTAAACATGATATAGTTTTTTTGGTGGGAATGTTTATGGTAGATCCATTGGACCACATATGTCCGTACCTTCATGATCAATAGCATTCTGATTACTGTTTAAGTTGTCGACCCCATGCATTTTATCAAAGAATTTTATTAAACTAAGCAATAATCAAAGTAAATTATATATAAAAAATAATAAAAAAGGGCACACCTAATAATTTGGCAAGAGCCCCACCAAAGATGCAACCAAGCCACACCTTATGGTTCTGGACCAACCATGGCACTATAAGTGAAAACCCACTATCCATGGTTCCATATTTTAGTGTTTTATTCATGCATAGATGATTAATGGTGGAACCAATGGCTCCCAACACAGATGCCATTATATATTGGAATACAAATATATGACTCGTATTGTTTGGCCCCATCCCTAAATTTCTTTGGATAATTTTACTAGTAATTATAGATTTGACCCAGCTGTCTTAGTATGAGTGTGGTTTGTCTTGTTTAGGAAATGAGCCCAGCCGAGCCGATTCTAGTGCTCGGATTCTAGTATGACTTGTTCAAGCTCGTGCTTGATTTGTTTAACTTAACAAACTTGAGTTTGGTTCGTTTTAAGTTACATATCTAAAATGCAAGTTTGAGTCGTGAGAAAAATTTCAAGATTGAACTAGACACATTTATTATTATTAATCGTTTTATACCTATATAAAATACTTTTCATATAAATACGTAGTTATTATATGTAATATCATTTAGGTATTCTTACTGTTACGTAATATATATTTGCCCTATTAAATAAAACTATCATACTTATATAAAGATTAGGCTAGTTTAAACTTGTAAACATGGTCAAGCTACACATATGTAGTTCAGTCTTGTTTATTAAATAAGCTTCAATTAAAACTCAAGTTTGAGTAGAGCTCTTAAGCTTCAATTAACATGCTAATTTCAAGAACCACACATGCAACTCTGTTTGTTTAAAAATTTAGTTTGTGTAAAGATAACAAGTTGGTTTTCATTATGTGTTTGCAAGTCTTTGATACGTAATAATATGTCTATCTAATACTCGTATTTCATGTGCTGTTTACATAATTATCATTTTATACCTATATAAAATACTTTTCATATAAATACGTAGTTATTATATGTAATATCATTTAGGTATTCTTACTGTTACGTAATATATATTTGCCCTATTAAATAAAACTATCATACTTATATAAAGATTAGGCTAGTTTAAACTTGTAAACATGGTCAAGCTACACATATGTAGTTCAGTCTTGTTTATTAAATAAGCTTCAATTAAAACTCAAGTTTGAGTAGAGCTCTTAAGCTTCAATTAACATGCTAATTTCAAGAACTACATATGCAACTCTGTTTGTTTAAAAATTTAGTTTGTGTAAAGATAACAAGTTGGTTTTCATTATGTGTTTGCAAGTCTTTGATACGTAACAATATGTCTATCTAATACTCGTATTTCATGTGCGGTTTACATAATTATCATGAGAGTGACTTCAAACATCAAACATCTTGAATATAGCACTAGTAAAAAAAAATGACTGAGTCCCTTGTTACATCAAATAACTAAATAAAGAAAAAAGGACTAATATAATTATTTCACATCTCAAATTTATAAAAACACATCATGTCTTAGGCTATGTGTAGTGGAGGGGCTACAAATTGGGGCGTTTTACGCCGTGTGGCGCCCAGTCAGCAAGGAGTGTGAATTTGTTTTTGGGGTGTAATGGTGTAGGGGCTACAAATATAATATAATAATATATATATAAATGTATATATATATATCCCCCTCTCTCAGTCACAATATAATAATATTAAAAAACACAATTCGCCCCCCAAAAACAACACCTTCCGGCGATAAAAGCTTGGCGCCCCCCCCCCCCCCCACAATTCGCCTCACATTTCGCCTAGGGGGCGGTGTTGTAGCCCCTTCGCGCCCAAATTTCGCCCCAATTAACGCCCACTACACGTAGCCTTAAACAAAATTATATCATTCCTTTTTATCAATTTCTCATCCTAACTAGTCCACATGATTAGGCTATTAAAGTTGGGCATGACAATCATGATTAACATGAACCCCTTAAATATGTCTCACCAAATTACAACCAACCCCCTCAACTTTCTCATCATTTCAGTTTTACCCCCTCTGTTCTCCATATATATACACACCACTTGAATCTAAGTGCAGTACTCTCTTCTTCAAACTCAAACCAATAATAATATCAACTCCATTCCATGGGTTTCCCAGTTGGTTACACTGATCTATACCTCCCCAAACTCCTCCTTCACATCTTGACACTTTTAGGTCTCATCCGCAAATTCATTTCCTCCATTTTCCGTTTCGCGGGGCTCGGGGACTTCCTCGAGCCCGAATTCTCACATGACCCAGCCCGAACCGAACCCGTTCCTCGCTTTCATTCGGTGTCCGCTGTCCTGATTCGTGAGCTGCTCCCAGTGGTTAAATTCTCGGAGCTGGTGGACCCACCCGAGAGCTGTGCGGTTTGTTTGTATGAGTTTGATGCGGGTGATGAGATCCGGCAACTTACCAACTGTCGACATATATTTCATAGGTGCTGTTTGGACCGTTGGATGGATCATGATCAGAAAACATGTCCGCTTTGTCGGACAACGTTTGTACCTGACAGTTTGCAAGATTCGTTTAATGAAAGGTTGTGGGCGGCTTCTGGGATTGCTGATTATTATGGGGAGACATCTTTGGTTAGTACGTAGTTTGTAATTAGTGTGTTAGAAATTCATTTTTATATTTTTGGTGAAGAGGTTAGAGAATTTTATAATGTATATTTTCGTGAAAAAGAAAAAAAAAAGGAAAAAAGAGAAGAAGCATATATTGTATAGATGAAAAAGTGGATAAGAGTTTATGGAAATCTTGATTTTTTTCCTCTCTATTTTAGTCTAATTTTTTGAGTTTGATTAAGCGTTGTCTCTCATACAGTAAAAAACGGCTTTAAAAGCGCCATTAAGCACCCTTCTCTCATACCCGTTTATTAAAGTCACTTAAGGGTGTTCTTCAATAAAACGGACCCTACACTTTCTCCTCTGACTAAAACCGCTAAAGAGGGTGTTTTTCCACAAAGCCACCTTTACTCCCTTCCTCCTCCGCTCTCTCTACTTCATGTGAGCTTTAAATGTTCAAAACCAACTATTGTGGATGTTGACTTGTTGAGTTGTATTAGGATATTAGAAAGAGTGTGTTTTTAACCTACTCTTTTTGTATGAAATAGTTATTTAGCACTAATCTATTGAAAGAGTGTGTTTTTACCTATTTGTTTTGTATAAAAAAAGTTATTTTCCCATAACTTTATGATATTAAAATCCAAGAATTAAATGTTTTAATACGCCTCTATAGTAAAGATTTTCTAAAAAAATAGTTTTTTCATACTTTAAACAAGTTAAGATTTGATAAAGCGTTATTCAAATGGTTGAAAATGTTGACTTGGATAATTTTTGTTAATCTGACAAGATATAAACTTTTATATTTCTTAAGACAATTTCAAGACTTAAAACTATGTATAGTGGTTGGGGTTTGGGGCGCCAAGTCGTGTCCACCTCACCATTGGTGAGCGCTAAAGCCATTACGCGGCCGCCAAGGAGGAGCATCAAGTTATATGGAAAGAAAGGCAGGCGGTTGGGGTGGGTAACTTTAACAAATTCAAGTTAAAATCAATACATCATTGTTAAATGATAGATTAGTTTATCTTCGCTATATACATAATATTTTAACTTGGCTCTTTCAATTTACTTCATTACACATAGTATAAACATAGTCTTAAAGTAGTTAAAAATGATGTTCCACGTCTTCATTACAAGCAATAAGCAATGATTGTGTTATTAATTATGTTTCAAAAAACTTACAAGTAAAGATATATTTTAAACAAGTTTGAAAATTTTAATATACTAAAACTAGGTTGAGTGTTTTTTTAAAGATAAAATGGCCAAACGTTAGGGTCGTCTCTGAGAATTTAAATACCTCGGCCGAGTCAAAATAAAAAAGTCCGTAAGCCTTAACGAAAAATTTTATTCGCTAACATACATGGATAAAACTTTTATCGACCGATTTATTAAAAACATGAACCATTCTGAGCATGTAATTATCTCATAAACCATTGAAAATAACCTTATTTTTAACATCAAAAACATATGTATGTAATATGTATAAAAAAATTTGTGCCCCAAAAACTTATGTGCCCCGGCCGATGGTGCGGCTCGTACACCCTCCGAGCCTCCCCTGTCAAACGTGTTATATATTTTTTATGGTGTTAAGAGTATTCATAAATTGATGTATACATAATTAATGGCCCTTTTGTTAGACTTGAAAAAACACACTCAAGATGCAAAGTAACATGTTTGGTTTGAGTGAGATGAAAGTAGATTAACGAATATCATGAAGAAACACAAGGTCCCCATGAGAAAACAGGTCGATGGGTGTCGTCCAAGAAAAACTAGTTTAGTTCCAAACGACAAATTGCCTTCAAACTCATGCATCTTACCCACAAGGATATTATCTCATACCTAAAAACATGTCATCATACATCATAGTGGGCTCATAACAATTCACAATTGAACACTTGTGGTGAACAAACATGCATCCCAGTTTTATAAACCTATATAATTGAGACTAATAATTATATTTTGGTATGAAAATGAACATGCCTTGAGTTGGAGTGACACGTCTTAACTCATTTAATAAATGAGTTATGTTTGGGGTCTAGATGTAAAAAATAAGATCAGTTTGTCAACTCGTTAAAGTTTAGATAGGTTTCTATTTTTATTATTATTTTTGTATAAAAATGAAGTTGTGGTCGAATTTGATTTTGGTTTAGTTGTACTTCAAAATATGATCTATTATAAATTATAAAATAGATAATTATTAAAATATCGATGTCACAAACTGCCTTCTACTTCTAGATAACTTATTTAAGCAAATATTTAGATTGCAATACTACTTTTTTCTACTTCTAGATAACTTATTTAAGCAAATATTTAGATTGCAATACTACTTTTTTCTACTTCTAGATAACTTATTTAAGCAAATATTTAGATTGCAAGACTACTTTTTAGATGTTGGTATGATGGTCAGCGATGCTATCCTTAAAACTCCAATCCAATGGTCTATCCTATTGCTAAGTTTGAGCTCCCTTTCCTGGATTTTTATTAATCCCTTTCTTGCATTTTTATTTTAAAGGGTTTTTTATTTTTGTTTTTTTAGTTGAATCTTTAAGGGGACTCAATGTCTGACACTTTATTGTTTTCTATTTGTTTAGATCAGTTCATTTTATTTATTTATTTCGTTTTCTTTTAAATATTATAATTTTAAATATTTTTTTTTTGAGTTTTTACGATACCATATCGCCGTCGCGAACTCGGGTTTACTAACGCCTTGGTAAATAAAAGTCGTATTAAACCTGTTAATGTTTTTTTATCATAAACCATTTATGTGTCGCTATTAGTTTTTTTTAGTTATGTTAACTTGGCTCGGCACCGTAACGAACACAACCTATACCGAATTTGCATTGACTCGCCGACTCAACGTTTAGCTTTAGTAACCGAATAAACGTTGTTTTATATATGTTATCATTTTTTTCTATCATAAGTATGTGAGTGTTGCCACGTTTCTTAGTGCTTACTAATTTAGTTTTTGATTTTAGTGTCGGTATATACTGCACAAATTCGTATTACTTCGATCATAAGTTGTGCTTGTACTGATACCGTTATGGGCATTTACAGATTTTTTTTTTTTTTTGCATTTAGTGTCGGTGCTATAACGAATTGAACTGGCACTGACTGAATTCACGTAGCTTCACCACCGCAACGTGACGAGTTTGCTTACCTAGTTTTATTCTAATCTCCTATATGGGCTTCGAGGTCTTTCTTTGTTGTTTTTGCCATTCAAAAGGGTGGCAGGACAACTTGTTGCCCACTTACCCATCTCTCTAAGTCTTGATTTGTTCTTCTAACGTTAATAACTCTAAATTCACCAAATCTCGAATCAAATCAAACGATAACCTGCATATGCGTATAAAATAAAATAATTTTGTCAACACAAGGTTGAGTGAGTAAACACCAGTTAATTTGAGATACAATATAATATGAGTAAACGAGCAAACTGTCCTTAATGTGGTATACAATTAAGCCATAACATATATACAATTCAAACAGATAATAAAATATGGGCTGAACCGTTACCATGCGAATCAGGCGTTGGTTACCATGAGTGAGTTGTCGGTGAAACCATTGTCATGCGATTGGACGCCGGCCACTATGACAGTCGTATGATCATACTAAAAATTTGTTGGACCTCTCAGAATGCGTTCAATTAAGAAAATTTACAAGTAGCAAGTTAGACACATAATTAATAACAAACAAGGTTTCGTGGGCTAAGCCCGTGCGGTGGATGAGCCGTGTGGGCCGCCTTGAAGTACAATTCCCATCAAGCAACGGGTAGAATCCTTTGCAGACGAGTTAAATACGTGACGGGGTATTGTAAGTGGCAAGTTTGCTAATGAGAATACGAATAATATATAAATAATATAAGATACGCATATGTCCTTAAAACATTTAAAAGATAGTAAAAGAGGGGAGTGATTACTCATCTTGTCAATAAGCGAGGGAAAATAAATGCGACAAGAATAGTGGTACAATAAATGTCACGCTCGTCGAGATGAATCAACGGGAAAACCCTAAGTGAGAGTAACAACGATGGAATAACTATGTATTAATAAATGGATAATATGGATCCGAGATATAAACCGTTAACTAAGAGTTAAAATAATTTACTTAAAAGTTTATTATTAATAAAGATTACTTATAAATTAATATTGTTTAAAATATAATTGTTTATAAAATATTTGTACTTATAACTATTAAAGTTATAATATATAATATAATTATTTATATATATAATACATTTGTTTAGAAAGTATTTGACTGATAGTTATTTTAATATGTAAAAGTAATAAAATTATATTTATATAATTTAGTTATGTATTTAAGTGAAAAACCCTTTTTAAATATTTAATAAAAATCTTAACAATCTTAATAACTATTTTATATACACACACATATATATATATATGGAAGGGTTAAAATAAAAACCCACTCCAGTTGCGAAAACCCCGGAAACCCTATCTAAGCCATTGATTTTTTTTAATGGATGGCTGAAATTTAATACATCACAATAGCACAAGATTTATAATAAAAAATACAATAGATAAGTAGAAAAGGGCAAAACAGTCATTTTATGTGGATTGCTTTATGTCTAATCAGTATACATGCAGACAATCATACTATCAAAACATAATTAACCTTTCAAATTTTGAAACAAATCTCATAACCAAAGCACCGATCCCGTTCAGCTTCTTCAAGTTCTAGAGATAGAAACAACAATATACGTTCACTATCCAGCGATCCGATAACCGTCGACTACATTATAGGTACGTTTGCTTCATATATAATCTATGTCTGGGTTTAGAGGTGGTTGATTTAATAACGATTTCATTTTTAGGTTTTCGAAATTTAGGTTTATTTTTAAGATTAAGAATACCTAGTTGATTTTGAAAGGTTGTTTAGCTTAATGGAAGGTTAACCATAGTAACGATATCAGAAACAATATATTGAGGTTTAAAACACTAAAATATTAAACTAAGAAAAACAGTAGTAGACATCGATTGAAATACAGTTAAAAAAATTCTAAAGTTCAGGTTTCAAAATATTTGGGAGTTTTGAAAGTTTAAGAAAAGTAAGTTTATTTTGGATGGGGTTGAAAGTTTTTTCTAACTAAATTCAGTCAATACATTCTAAAGTTTATTTTGGATGGTTTTAAAACCTACGATATGATGTGTTTTAATAAAGTCAATTAGAATCTTAAAAAAATAATTTGATTAGGATCTTAAAAAAGTAAAAAGAATGCTTAAGAAAACAAGATATAGTGTATCTTAGAAATGAACATTTTTAAAATGGTCTAAGGCAGTCAAAAATTGGGGGTTTGTTTTCTGTTTTTTTTTTTGTTGTAAACATTGTTGACTGAATTAATTAAAAAAAAAGATTTAGGTTTCCTTTTATGTATAATCATTAAATATTGGTTTGCTAAATTGTAGAAAAATGAACATTTTTAAAATGGTCTAACACAGTCATAAATTGGGGGTTTGTTTTATGTTTTTTTTTATTGTAAACATTGTTGACTGAATTAATTAAAAAAAAATAAGATTTAGGTTTCCCTTTATATATAATCATTAACATTGGTTTGCTAAATTGTAGGAAAATGAAGGAAAGCACATCCAAAAATAAGTACTTTGTAATCGACCGAAGAAGTAGAAACATCTCAAAGAAAACAAAAAAGGAATTTAAAAACACATTAAATAATCCAATTTATGTGAAAAACTCAAAAAAGAAAGGAAGTGACACTACTGATGTGAAAGAAAAAGGTATGCCAAACTGTAAGGGTACAAAAATAAAAGTATCTTTTTTGGAATTTTTAGTTTTGATAATTCATAGTTAATAATTGTTTTGTTTAATAATGCATGCTCTTTGAAAAGGGGATTTAGGAATACAATTCAAAATTCGATATTTATTGAATCAACCGACATGGAAAAAAGTCGAAAGAAAACAAAGCTTGAAAATATTGAAACAGGTAGTATGAATTTAAACTGTCGTTTCCTATAAGATTAAAAATTATGTTGTAGTATAGTGAGTTGGAAAAATTATAGAAAATATTGGTTTGATTATTATTAAATACAGATTCAGAGGAAAATGAAGAAGATTTGTCAGATCCTGTGTTGAAAAGCAAAGGAACTTTAACAAGAAAAGAAAAGAAAAAAAAGAAAATCAAAATTCATAAAGAGTCAGATATGTAAAACATTGGCATCATTATAAATATACTAAATTATAAAGAATTTAAATCTATTATATAGAGAAAGAAAAATTTTAAGATTTATTTGAATGAATAGATTCTGAAGGTAGTGATTATGAAGAGGATATTGCACCAAAAAAATGGAAAGTGAGGAGACATAAGCAGCGGGAAAACAAGTCCGAGTCAGGTAGTATATAGATTGACTAATAGTTTAAATGATAAAATAATTTATAGTCAAATATTATGGAATATGGCTTTGATGGAATAAGAAATGGCAGAAAGTCAGGAGGGGGGATCCGAGGACATGAATCAACCAACAAACACTTCAAGAACTAAGCGAGGGAAAAAGATTAAGTTTCAGAAAAAAATGCTTTCAGGTAAAAATTAAAAGATTGTGGTTGTATGAAATGTTTCAAAATTTTGGTAGGGGAAGTTGATGAGGAATAAATTTATTAAATAAAAGTATAACATATGTTATTTATTAAATATAACATATGTTATAGTTTAATAAGGATTTTTTTTAACAAAGGCTACGGTGTATTAAGCCAAATAATTTCTAAAAGTTTTAAGAGTGTAAAAAATATGAATAAAAGGTTAACAAAGTTAATCATTAAGATCATTCAAAAAGATGAGTTTAATAAAGGACGTTAAAGTTCAAAAGGTGGACAAAATTCTAACAAAGATAACCAATGGTAACAGACAAATACTACATTGAACGCCATTAAATTTTGTTCAGATACATTTGATACTAATTTGTGGAAAATTAAAATAACCGATTTTGACAGTGATGAGATTGAAACAAAGAGGAAACGTAAGGCGGGGAAGAAAAAACAAACAGGTAACTAGTATCATGTCAAGTTAAACATATATTTTAAAGAGGATTAAGAATTATACAAAAAATTAATGAATTAATTAATACTAACAGCTTATGAGGGAAAAGATTCTCAGAAAGAAAACTCAGAAGGGGAGGAAACAAGTATGTATTGTTACTTAAAATAGACTAAAATGTTTGTGAAGTTTAGATCAAATTTATGAGGATAACTAATTGTAGTTACATAACAGGTGAGAAGGTCCAGTGGTCAAGAAAAAAGTTTGTGGGGTAACTAAGTAGAGAGTGTAAAAAAGACAAGGTAGAAACGACAGACGAAGAAAAGAAGGAAAAGTGACATGGTATAAGGACAAGGTCATCGCCGTCTCAGTTATGCATGTGCATAAAGGAATTAAGAAAGAATCAAAGGAAAGGAGTAAAGAAAATGGGGTTTGGGAGGATGCTAAACTTTAATATTGACGGGATACCGTGGTTGACAGGTTCAATCCGGATAAAATGAGATTTGAGGTTGAGTCGGGGAGTATTAAGGTAACAAAGAAGTCAATAAGAAGGTTGTTTGGAATACCATGTGAGGGTGAAAAAATTGAAAATCTCAAGTATTATGAAGAATGTCACAAGAGTGTGATTGAATGGAGAGATAGAGATATCCAGGACTACATGTTGCCCCAACCGAAATTGTGGCAAAAATAAGGGAAGCTGAGGACAAAGATACATTCATGTTCCGTCATGATTTCTTAATGTTGTTTTTATGCATAATGGAGGACTGCAAAACTCAAGGGAGATGTAGAGAGGAAATCTTGCATTACATAAGTAGCAAAATAAATTTCAAGAAAATTGGTTGGGGTTCTTCCATTATGGAATGCTTGAAAACATGCAAGCTTGGATGAGAAAGATGTAATGTAAGCAAATACTTATGTGGGCCACTGACAGTTATAACGGTAATTTTTTAGTTAATTTAAGAATGTTAATGCTCAGGATGTTTGAAACTTTTAAATACATTAACTGGTAGGAAACTAATATTTGTTAATTTTTTGTTACAGCTTTTATATGCTGAAAGCATGGACTTCAAAGAAGTATGTTCAGATGAAAATACGAACCCAATGCCTTTTGGAATAAGGAGTTGCTTAGTTCAAGAGATAGAAAAGAAAGGTTAGCAGGAGGATTCGGAGTATGGGAGAAAAAGAAAATAAGAAAATGGATAAAGGAAGAGAAAGTTGATGACGAAGAAGTTTTGCAGGTAAGAAATAAAAAATTGTAACATATTTTATCTATTAAATAAAACGTATGTTAATTAATATATATATTATGTTTTTTTTGTTACAAAGGCTAAGGTTTGCGAAGCAAAGAATATCTCCAAGAGTTTGAGAGTGTAAAAAAACAAATGGATAAAATGTTAAGAAAGCTAATCAATAAGAACGTACAGTCTGAGGAGTTTGAAGAAATTTGTAGTCGTTACAGAAGTGCATTAACAGTCAATTGTGTGGTATGAGATCCAACAAATGGTGATGATGATGATACTTGTAAGTTAATTAATAATGTTTTGGATAATCTGAACTGTGAATGTAAGATATTAGGAAAATAATATATTATCTTATAAATTAATATTAATGAGTAATGTTTTTTGAAACTTCTAAATGATAAAAAAAAGTATTATGAGGAAGAAACATATGTCCAAAAAGAGGAAAATCGTGGAGATGCAACAGAAGTTAGCTTAGACAATGACAAGAAGAGGATAATGTCAGCGGTGGAGGTTCGTGAAACAAACATTAAACAATTTAAAAAAAATAATAGATAACAAAAGTCATCTGATATATAATTTTTTGTCAATCATTTTATGACAGAATATAGAGAAAAACGAAGAAAGCGAAGGGTATGAGATGGGAGAGGATATGGAAAACGAATGGAAAAATGAGGATGAGACTGAAATGGAAGAGAGAAAGAGCAAAGATGAGCTACAGGTGAATGATCAACAAGAAAAAAATGGGTTGAGTGAACATGAAAATGAAGAGGAGATGAATAGAAGTGAAAAATCTGAAGATTCAGGTAAGTATTAATTTTTATAAAAACATAATTTTTTTTGTCAAAATACATACACGTAGGAAAAGATGACGTGTGCTATGTATGACAAAATTCTGATAGGTGGAAAAAATGAGATGGAAAAAATAGAAGTTGAAGATGTGGATTTCAATGCAGATGATAAAACAACCCAAGATGCGGATGATAAAGATGATGATGACAAGATGCCGGAAGATGAAACCGAAAAAGCTCAAAGCTCAAAGCTCAGGGGGTTAACGATGCAACACCAAAAAGGGAAATTGTCATAAAAACCAAGACAGTATGTAAGCAAAAAATTGCATAATTATTGGTAATATTTATAGTTTAAAGTTATAGGTAGTTGGAATTTCCAGATCATGAAGACGATGGACCTTCTTTCAGTCTAGGTGTTTCACAGATAGGTAAAAAATAAAAATTATTTGTTATTTATTGATTTCTTAACAAGTCTAAATTAAATTTGTATTAACAACATATTTGATGTGTTCTTTATGTGTTGTATCCGCACCAAAAAAGACAAAGAAAACTGATAATGTAGGGAGTCATTCGCCTCAAACAGTAAAAGAGGATGAAAAAACAGGTATTCAAAAAACAAGTGCAAAAACTAAAAAGTGGGAAATATAATTTTGTAAAAATAAATATTAATATTTTTTGGTCGGTTTCGTGTAATGTGGAAATGAATATTGTAGTAACAACATATTTGTTGTGTTCTTTATGTGTTGTAGACATACCAAAAAAGACAAAGAAAATTGTTGATGTACAAACTCCTTCGCCACAAACAGTAAAAGAGGATAAAAAAGGTATTAAAAAACAAGTGCAAAAAGAAAATCTTACTAAATATCATTTGGCATAAAATTGAGCATAAAATTAAAACATAAAATATAAAACATCATGCGTCTTCAGATGCCAGACTCTTATTCTTCCGCCATGTGTCCCCGCTCAAGCCAGCTGTTTTATTCTACTTACCTGTGTGCATACTAAAAGTCAGCTACGCTGAGTGAGTTATAGTTAATCATATATCATACAATACGTACACTACCTTCAATTATGCATCCAAAGATACATATTAATTACTTTACTATCTTACATTTATTACATAATTTCATACATACGTACATGCATTATTTCTTTCATACTATATATTTACTGTCCTTTCCATCTCAGATATTATTAAGGCCTAATCCCTTCCTTTTCTATCTTAGATATTATTAGGGCCTGATCCCTTTTTTCTTTGTCTATCTCAGATATTATTAGGGTCTGATCCCTTTCTTGTCTATCTCAGATATCATTAGGGTCTGATCCCTCTTTACTTCTCTATCTCAGATATTGTTAGGGTCTGATCCCTTTCTTCTCTATCTCAGATATTATTAGGGTCTGATCCCTTACTTCTTCATCTTCGTACATTCTGTCTCTACATACCCGTAACATACATATACATTCTTTACTCATTCATACATATTCATATGTTGTACATATATCTATCATACACACCCATCTATCATATACATACCTCCCTTGTCCATATGTGCAATATCCGAAGATCGTTCACGTACCGACAAGCTTTTGTTCACATTCAAGATATACATAATTAACATATAAATCATACATGGCATACACTTACCATTTAAGGTAAGTGTATTAACTATCACATCGAGTATGCACACAGCTCCGAAAACATAACAAGGAAGTGGGGCTAGAAACTCACCTGAATGCGGTTACGTTCACCGTTAATAGTTATTCCCTTCTTGAGCTGTGCACGGCTAACTGTATAATATTTACATGTATCAATTAACTATTACTATTCATATCGTATTTCTATCTTTATTTATTACCCACAACGAACGGGGGTCCGGGGGCAGCGCCCCTGGCAGCGGGGTTCTAGGGGCGGCAGCCCCTAGCGGGGTCCAAGGGGCAGAGCCCCTGGTTTCCATTAACTGTCTTAACACATTTTCCATTAGGATATAAAATTATTTTATAATTCGTTAACTCATTCGCTATAACAAATTAAGCCTGATTCGTTAACTAATTCGTTACTTATCATCATCTGATTCGTCATTCCAATTCGTTATCTGAACAAGCCCTGATTCGTTACCTTATTCTTAACAAATTGCGAGTAACGAATCAATTGATTTGTTATCTGGTTCGCTAGCTGATTCGTGATTTGGTTCGCAGTCTAGTTCGTTATTTGGCATAACGAATGGGTGAATTGATTCGTTGTTTGGACTTAACGAATTGGCGAACTGATTCGTTATCTTGCCTTAACGAATTGGTTAGTTGATTCGTTACCTTACACCCATCTTATCCAGACTTTGACTCAGGGTCAAAGTTAAAATCGCCAAGAACAGCAAATAGTCAACAGACCTCAGATTTGCATTTAACACTCAAATCTCAACGAAATAACACGAAATTGGTATCACTGGATTCGTATTCATCTCACCTACAAACACTAGGTGTCCAATCGGCCAAACATACGTGTTTAAAGGGTGCGATTTGAGCATATATACATACGGCTTGTTTATCCAATAATTAAACCATCAAGTGTATCGAATTTCAGTATGGTTTGATGTATTGGGCTCGTTTTTACCATATGTATACATATCTAAGATTTCCTAGATGAATCCGAACCTAAATAAATGATTTTCAATTATAAACGTACCTTAAACGAATCGAACTACGAACACGAGCTAGTCTTTGATGTAGGTTCGGTTCGTCACAACGTTCTAGCACTAACGGGTTTGGGTTTCCACCTTCGGATCTAGGCTCGGGTTTTAGGATGGTGTTTGTGTGTGTTTTCCAAGGTGTAGGCTATGGTGTTGAGATTGATAAAATGGAAAGGATTTGGGTTTAAGGGGTATTTATACTCCCTTAAGCCCATGGACCTAAGGCCCATTCCATCTTATATTCCATCTTCTAAAGTCCAAGCCCAAGTGTGTACAGTTTATTATCTAAATCGATAAACGACACAATATAAAATAAACGAAATTTATTTTATTATTATAACCAAAAGTAGGATGTTACAAGTCTTCCCTCCTTAAGAGGTTTCGTCCCCGAAACCTAACTATTACATAAACAAATTCGGGTAAAACTTGCGCATCTCATCCTCAGCTTCCCAAGTAGCATCTGAACCCTTGCGATGCTTCCATATCACTTTCACTAAAGGTATAACCTTGTGACGGAGTTGCTTTTCCTTGCGGTCAATTATCTCAATCGGTTTCCCGATGTAATTCAATTGTTCATCAACCTCAATGTCCATTAATGGCACGTGAGACGTGTCATTAGCCAGACATTTTCTCAGATGAGAAACATGGAAGGTTGAATGAATTCCTTCTAACTCTTCTGGCAAATCCATCTTACAAGCCACTTCACCCACATGATCTAAAATCTTAAACAGTCCAATGTACCTTGGACTCAACTTCCTTCTCCTTCTAAACGGATAAATCCTTTCCAAGGGGAGACTTTGAGCATCACATTGTCACCCATGTTAAACTCAATCGGTCGTCACCGGTTATCAGCATACGACTTCTGTCTGTCTTGAGCTGCTTTCATTGTTGCTTTGATCTGATCAAACTTTGAAGATGTTTCTTGCACGACTTCCAAACTGTCTTAACACATATTCCATTAGGATTTTAAATTATTTTCTAATTTGTTAACTCATTTGCAATAACAAATTAAGCCTGATTCGTTAACTAATTCGTTACTGATCATCATCTGATTCGTCATTCCAATTCGTTATCTGAACAAGCCCTGATTCGTTACCTTATTCTTAACGAATTGGCGAGTAACGAATCACCTGGTTCGCTAGCTGATTCGTGATTTGGTTCGTTGTCTAGTTCGTTATTTGGGCAGAACGAATGGGTGAATTGATTCATTACCTTACACCCATCTTATCCAAACTTTGACTCAGGGTCAAAGTCAAAATCGCCAAGAACAACAAATAGTCAACAGACCTCAGATTTGCAATTAACACTCAAATCTCAACGAAATAACATGAAATCGGTATCACTGGATTTGTATTCATCTCGCCTACAAACCCTAGGTGTCCAATCGGCCAAACATACGTGTTTAAAGGGTGCGATTTGAGCATATATACATACGGCTCGTTTATCCAATAATTAAACCATCAAATGTAATAGAATTTCATTAAGGTTTGATGTATTGGGCTCGTTTTTACCATATGTATACATATATAAGATTTCCTAGATGAATCCGAATCTAAATAAACGATTTTAAATTATAAACGTACCTTAAACGAGTCGAAATACGAACACGAGCTGGTCTTTGATGTAGGTTCGGTTCGTCACAACGTTCTAGCACCAACGGGTTCGGGTTTCCACCTTCGGATCTAGGCTCGGGTTTTAGGATGGTGTTTGTGTGTGTTTTACAAGATGTAGGCTATGGTGTAGAGATGGATAAAATGGAAAGGATTTGGGTTTAAGGGGTATTTATACTCCCTTAAGCCCATGGACCTAAGGCCCGTTCCATCTTATATTCCATCTTCTAAAGTCTAAGCCCAACTGTGTACAGTTTATTATCTAAATCGATAAACGACACAATATAAAATAAACAAAATTTATTTTATTATTATAACCAAAAGTATGATGTTACAAGTCTTCCCTCCTTAAGAGGTTTTGTCCCCGAAATCTAACTATTACATTAACAAATTCTGGTAAAACTTGCGCATCTCATTCTCAGCTTCTCAAGTAGCATCTGAACCCTTGCGATGCTTCCATATCACTTTCACTAAAGGTATAACCTTGTGACGGAATTGATTTTCCTTGCGGTCAATTATCTCAATCGGTTGCTCGATGTAATTCAATTGTTCATCAACCTCAATGTACATTAATGGCACGTGAGACGTGTCATCAGCTAGACATCTTCTCAGATGAGAAACATGGAAGGTTGAATGAATTCCTTCTAACTCTTCTAGCAAATCCAGCTTATAAGCCACTTCACCCACACGATCTAAAATCTTAAACGGTCCAATGTACCTCGGACTCAACTTCCCCCTCCTTCTAAAACGGATAATTCTTTTCCAAGGGGAGACTTTGAGGATCACATTGTCACCCACGTTAAACTCAATCGGTTGTCGCCGCTTATCAGCATACGACTTCTGTCTGTCTTGAGCGGCTTTCATTCTTGCTTTGATCTGATCAAACTTTGAAGATATTTCTTGCATGACTTCCAAACTGTCTTAACACATTTTCCATTAGGATTTTAAATTATTTTCTAATTTGTTAACTCATTCGCTATAACAAATTAAGCCTGATTCGTTAACTAATTCGTTACTGATCATCATCTGATTTGTCATTTCAATTCGTTATCTGAACAAGCCCTAATTCGTTACCTTATTCTTAACGAATTGGCAAGTAACGAATCACCTGATTCGTTATTTGGTTCGCTAGCTGATTCGTGATTTGGTTCGCTGTCTAGTTCGTTATTTGGGCATAACAAATGGGTGAATTCATTCGTTACCTTACACCCATCTTATCTAGACTTTGACTCAGGGTCAAAGTCAAAATCGCCAAGAACAGCAAATAGTCAACAGACCTCAGATTTGCAATTAACACTCAAATCTCAACGAAATAACATGAAATTGGTATCACTGGATTCGTATTCATCTCGCCTACAAACCCTAGGTGTCCAATCGGCCAAACATACGTGTTTAAAGGGTGCGATTTGAGCATATATACATACGGCTTGTTTATCCAATAATTAAACCATCAAATGTTATCGAATTTCATTAAGGTTTGATGTATTGGGCTCGTTTTTACCATATGTATACATATATAAGATTTCCTAGATGAATCTGAACCTAAATACACGATTTTCAATTATAAACGTACCTTAAACGAGTCGAACTACGAACACGAGCTGGTCTTTGATGTAGGTTCGGTTCGTCACAACGTTCTAGCACCAACGGGTTCGGGTTTCTACCTTTGGATCTAGGCTCGGGTTTTAGGATGGTGTTTGTGTGTGTTTTCCATGGTATAGGCTATGATGTAGAGATGGATAAAATGAAAAGGATTAGGGTTTAGGGGGTATTTATACTCTCTTAAGCCCATGGACCTAAGGCCCATTCCATCTTATATTCCATCTTCTAAAGTCCAAGCCCAATTGTGTACAGTTTATTATCTAAATCGATAAACGGCACAATATAAAATAAACGAAATTTATTTTATTATTATAACCAAAAGTAGGATGTTACAAAGATGATCAAAGGAGAGGTATTAAAAATGAATTTTAAAAAAAGCTTTAAAAATATCATTTTCATATGTTATTTTTGTAAGGAAAACATACGTTCTAATTTTGTGAAAACGTGTGTTATATGTAGTTGAGCAGCAGAAAAAGGGTATAGATCTGAGTGGGGTCAGTTCTGAAATGGAGAGAAAGAAGATGGAACTGAAGGCATGGGAAATTGGAGGAAAAGTTGAAAAAATGTCAATCATGAGGGGGGGCGTCAGATATTGAAAGCAAGACAACGAGTTTGGAAGATAGAATATGGGTCTATGTGATGGTTGGGGAGGAAAACAGTAAAGAAAAATATGGGTAAGTTACTACAAGTAATGATTGGGTTATTATGGTGTCCGTGTTACTAACTGCAATGTTATTGCATTTCAGAAAATGGGGACAGAAAATTGGAGGCATACCGTCAAAGTAAGTGTAGTATTAAAATGGTTATTTTGTTGTGTTCTTTATGAGTTGCAAAAACATTAGTCCTAAAAAATATATTAAAATGCAGTAAAATAATATTCAAAACGAGTCACGAGCTGACTACTGATCATGTGGAGGAGATTAGGAGCTTAAAATATGACGAGAGGATAAACAAGAAGGTTGTGAACTTGTGGTCGGCGGTATTGAATGAGAATATAACTTTCGGGACATAGAAAACACCTACAAGATACTTCTTAAACACAGATGTGTTGGTAAGTCTGTACTTGTTTAAAAGTATTTGTTGATTGTAAAAATACAAAAAAATATTAATGAATATGAAAACAGGAAGAGTGGATGGTAGGGTCGGTGGAATCGGACAAGAATGTTAGAGAAGCAAAGTTCGAACAAAACATGTACGCTTCAATGAGGTCAGACCTGAGTATATGTAGTTTCAAAAACATCGACTTGTTCTACTTCCCAGTTATAGAACATGATGAATACTTCGTTGTGGTGTTCTATCTTAAAAACCGTCAATTTTCACAATTGACTACTTCCCAAATATGCTTATGTTAGCAACAATACGGGACAATGAAGTGTTCGAATTGAAAGACACCGCGTACAAACTGGTAAGAATCAAGTTAATAAATGGTTATTTATTAAAATTAAACCAAAAATTGTATTAAAATACAATAATAAACACAAATATGTTAATTAATTTATTATTGGTTTTGTAGAAGGACATGTTTGTAAGATATTTGGAGTCATGAAATAATTCAAAGAGTCAGGAGATAAAGGGAAGTACGATTGAAAGAATTCAAGTGAAGTGGGCAATCACAAACCACACGACATAAGGTGGAGTGGTATTGATGAGGCGTATGGAGACTTTCATGGGGGAGGAAGAAAACTTTGAAGCCGGGTTTGCTAGATAAGAAATGAAGAAAAAGAGTCAACAAAAAGGTTTAAGGAAAATTTTTTTATCAAGAATTCTTTTGTCTGATATAAACACTCTGAAGGAAGAAGTTTGGACGGGGGCAGGAGGTAAGTGAAATGATTTCCGTATGGTTTTGATTAAACTTTAGTGTTTGCTAAATGGGTAGCTTGTTTCGTTAAACTTTAATTAAGTGTGGGGTAGGCCCGTGTGGGGTCTAAACTTGTTTTTGTTGAACTGAATATTTTGAAGACTGGTTGTTAGGGTAGGTGCGTGTGGGTTGTTAGGGTATTAACTTTAGTAAGTGGTTGGGCCAGACGTTATCGATGTGACGTCTGTTTTGGTATATTTTATTTTTTAAAATATGACGGTGGAGACTCTGATAGGTAGTAGTTGTGGGCCGCTTATGTTTTTATTTTATGTTTAAATATGTTTGGGAACAAAGTTTTGATTATGAAATATGTGAAGTATGGACGAAAAGTTTCTTGGGAAATGGAGGTTAGGTGGATCCTTGTAGAGAATATTAAGGACAATAAGATGTTAAGTGGGGTATAGTAGAAAAATAGTAGATGTGACATTGTGAAAGTTGTACTATAATTACTTGGTTGAACACGTGAAGCAAAAACAACCGAAAAAAAATGTACACGTGATTATTTAAAAAAATTAATTGCGAGTTTAGATAGAATACATTTTTTTTAAAGATTAGACGAGGGATAGTATAAAAATTATAATATAACTCACGATTAGACGATGTTTAGTTTGACAAGATAATATAATGATTGATCAAAAGCTATGTTAGATTATAAAACTGATTTGATTGACACAAAACGTTTTGTTGTTAAAATCGTACCATGTTTATTTAGCAAGGCAATTTTTTTTAGGATTAGACTGAAGGATAGAAAAGATGTTATAACGTAATTGAGGAATATAAAATGAAGTGACCAAAAGATAACAGAATGTCTGACCAAAAGAGATGTGAAATTGTAAAAACTGGTTTGATTGGATAAACTATTATTGTCAATAACATATGTTTATATTAGAAAAACATATGTTTTCCCTTTTTGTAAAAACGTATGTTCTCCATTTTAACATATGCTTTCCTTTTCTAACATAACATATGTTATCTCTTTTTACATAACATAATGTTCGAGTAGACACTTGATGACACTGACAAAAAAAAAAACCATGAGCTGGTCGAGTAGACAATATCAAAAGCGTTTATCTAAAAGTGAAATGACATCCAACGACGTTGTACTACGTTGTAAATTTAAAGGTTTTTTTTATATTAAGTTAAATTAAATTCTCTTTTCATTAAAGTAAAATTAAACATGCATGTAGGTACTAACCACCATTATATATATATATTAAATGTGCAGATTCTGGTACTCAAATTTTCTTACTGTGCTACCACTGCTATTTTTTAAGCCTATATAACAAGTAGTTAATGCGTGCTTTTGTTGCCACGTAGTGATACGCGTGTCCTTCCAAGTTCCACCTCGTAACTGACTATCACCTGCCTTCAAGAGTCTCCGGCAGTTTCTTCCTTGCTTCGATTATCTTTCTTCTGCTGCTTCAAAATGAGAGAGTGGAGTTGAGAGAAAAACGAAATCCAAAGAGGATAATGGATTAGGCAGAGCGGTGGCCGGTAATAGACCCACGAGAGCCTTCCATTTCTCTCTCTAAGACACATCCAAATCAAGTGATAAGGCAGAGGCGAATAGGTTATTTCTTAGGGTTTCGATGTTCATATGTGATGGATGTTTCCTAAGCAATCGTCAATTTGAGGTTTTCTTATACACGTTAAGCTTATCGTTTCTTCACTTCAGATTTAGGGTTTATGTTCATATGTAAACTGAAGCTCAAACCCATTTTTGGAACGAATTAAATGTTGTAATACTATTGAGCCTTAACTCTTCCTTTGAATATTCAAGAAACTCATTCGACTTATCTAATATTGTTGTTGCAAATGCCACTTCTGCTGGAACTACCTTAGCAAGATTAGCATGCCTGCAAGCCAAATACCCTATTTTTTATGCATCTGATTTAGTATTAACAATTCAACTCGGTTGCAGAAAATAGAAGATACAGTCGTAGCAAAAAAAAAAAAAAAATAAATACATATTTCAGAGTGATTCAAAGACTTGAGGTAGGTGAAATAGGTGATGGATTTTGGAAAAAAAAAGTAGGTCATAGTTAGGGGATATAAAGGAATGTTGTAAGCCTATACCAGCACCTCAACCAATTTAGTTATAAGATAAAGGAATTAGCTACAGGATTCTAAAGGGTTAGCTTCTGTTATCTTCATTCTTCACAAATCAAGTAATGTTGTTTATTGTGGTATCCTCCTTCCCGAGATTGAGTTTGGATTATTTTTACTGTGATAAATTCCAGTTACCATTGAAATCTGAGAACTTTGAGACCAGGTTTTGATTCGTTTGTATTTGCCTTTTTTGACTAGAACAATTTGACCCGTTACCAATTCGAGCATTAATGCATAGCTAAATAAAATTGATGCTTATGATGCATCTTAGTTGTTATGAACATGTAAATTAACAAAATACTAATCATTTTGGTTGTGTAAATTTTTTATATCTAAAAGACGGGAAAAATGGGATGCGGGTCAACATGGTGCGAGTGTGCGACCTGTTAGTAAAAATTATATGTTATTCGTCACTCAATTAGTGCCAGATAGGCAGATAGGCATAACATATCATAATGTATATTCCAAGAAAATCTATTGATGATTATTGTTTCTAACAGGTTGTATCTAATCTTAATAGGGATGTTACAAGTTGAAACTAAAGCCAGTTCGTCTTCGGGGTACTTCCAGCATTATGATTTCAACACACAGTGGGAGAAGCAACAATATTGATGGTGAAGCAAAACAAAAATATTATCATTCATAAATGAAAAATGTTCTCTTCTATGGAGTAAAAAAATGTTATTTCCGACTTGACAATCGTCCTGGTGAGGGTGGATCAAGGTATATTTTCAAAGGCTGGATTGATGAGTACTCTCATGTGGCTTCAAAACCCGGGGCTATGTTAGTGCACGGTTTTGCGTCTTGAGTCTTTGTAATTGTCGTTAACGTATTTGTTTTATATTTAGTGTAATAATTAGTTTAATTATTGTCTAGTTCGTTATGTGTAAGGTGTAGTTCGCTAGGGGATGTTAACGAACTAAGATTTAAGTTTATTCCCTCCTGATTCGTTAGGGGATGTTAACGAATCAGGGGGTGTTTCGTCTTATTAATATATGTAACGAAGTAGCCTCTGGTTCGCTAGGGGATGTTAGCGAACCAGACCTATCTTTTATATATAGTGAACACTGTTCACGTTTAATTTAAGTTTTGAGATCTAAAAAAAAAACTCTTTTCTTAGGAGACGCATACCCCAAGAAATAACCCTCAATGGCTTTTTCGTCAAGCTTTCCAACATCCTTTTTCAACATAGTACACGGACACCCAATTGGATCCAAGTACTTTAAATTAGGTTTACGATTATTCAATAATTCATAACTGGTCTTCTTGAGTCGTTTAACAGTTAGAACTCGATTGAGTGTATAACAGGCCATATTCACCGCCTCTTTCCAAAACTGGACAGGAAGTTTTGAATCAGCAAGCATCGTTCTAGTAGTTTCAATCAACGTTCTATTCTTCCTTTCAGCTACACCGTTCTGTTGTGGTACATATGGGGCACTGTATTCTCGATGAATTCCCTTTTGGATACAAAAGAAATCCAATACAATATTTTTAAATTCAGTACCATTGTCACTTCGAATTCTCCTCACTTTCAGTTACTAAAGTGATTCGATCTTAGTGATTAGATTTTGAACAAGACCCGGTGTTTGATCTTTTGAACTCATAAATAGAACCCATGAATATCGTGAATAATCATCTGTAACAACTAGGCAGTACCAGTCTCCGGAAATACTCGCACGATTCACTGGACCGAATAAATCCATATGAAGACGTTCAAGCGGAGTATCAATGGAATTTAATAACTTAGATGGGTGCAATTTCTTCTTCTGTTTGCCTTTCTTGCAAGCAACACAGTGATCAGATAACTTAAAATTCTTTAACGACACCCCCTCTACCAGATCTTTTGCCATTAAATAATTCATCTTTCGAACATGTATGTGACCCCTTCTTCGATGCCAAAGCACTGAGTCTTTCTCGGTTGCTTTCGAGACAAAACACGTTTCGATCGATGTAGATACTTTAGTATTCATATTTAAGACATAAATATCATTTGATCGAGGCGATCGCATGACAACCATGTCATCGGGAATTACGTAACCCGGTTTCAAAATCAGACACTCTTTATCTGTAAATACTGTCGTGTATTGCTTATCACAGATTTGCGACACACTCAATAAATTATGGTCCACTTTGTCACAATAGTTAACCTTTTCAAAAGTAATCTTCCCATTTGAAACATCACCTTCCTGTGTAATCATACCCCATAATTCCCAGCAAATGCCACATAACCCCCTTGAATATTTCTCACGTTTGATAAGAGGTTGAGATTTCCAGTAATATGACGAGAACATCCACTGTCCATGATCCAGTTTTCATCAGAAATGGTCTTGGATGAACCCTACACACAAAAGAAAATGATTAGTTCAAAAAGGTAGCCCAGGCCTCGGTCTTGGGCACCTTTTGGTTTCCTTGAGAAAAGTTAACTTTAGTTGCATTCAATTGTTGTTCAGCAACTTGAGAATAAGTTACTGGTTTCTTTGACTTTCGTCTTAGATATGCAGCTTGAACCACATTTGAATTAACATTTTTGCATAATGGTTCAGTAGGAATAAACTTAGGTTTAACGGAACAATGAGTTTCATTCACATGAACAACTTTTCGAGGATGTATGTTCGAAAACATAATATGAGTATCATCAGCATACGACACAGGTCGTTTCAGAATCTCCTTTACCAAAGGAACTGGTTTGGAATGATCCTTGATAAAAGGATGAAGATTCTGATAGCTCTTCTGACTACAATTCCTCACTACATGACCCTGCTGACCGCAAAGAAAACAGCTTCGCATGTCTACACGATGATGTTGAGAGGTAGTTGGAACGAATGACTCAAAAGTTTGATGATGACTCACATTTTTGGTCATGCTCTTAGCAAACTCATCAGATAATTCAGATTTCTTTTTCAAGTAAAAATCTAAATTAGAACAGTTCGAAAAACTTTTCAATGTAGCTGTCCCAGTTGACTTCACAAAATTAATTTTCTTAGCTTGTTTTAAAACCTGTTTTGCTTTAGTTAATTTGTCAGATGGAACTGATGTTTTCGCTTGAGCATATTGACGTTCAAGTTCACGAACCTTGGAAGTTTCATTGTGAAACACACTCTCAATCAGTTAGGTTTAATGATACTTATTGGAATGTCTTTCTCAGTGAACATTGTGTCCATCCCCTTTAACTTAAACACACGAGCAGATGATGGCTTAGATGCATTAGGATTTATGAAACGCAACAAATCCTCATCAGAAATTTTGGGTTTTTCTGATTTCTTAGCCTTCACTGGTTTGACAAAAACATCTTGTTTCATCTTAGTTGTGTGCGAACTATACACAGCCTCCTCAAATTCATGAGGTTCACACAGTATGTGATTAGAACTTGGAATGTTATTGTTCTTGTGATAATTTCCGGTTCAAACACATCCTCAATGATAACTTTGTCAACATTTTCAACAAAAACTTTGTTGCTTTGAACATGAGGTTTCTGAGAAACAGATTGGGTTTTAACAGTTTCAGACTTACTATGTTTAGAATTTTCTGAAATCACAGGCTCTTTACGAATAACATCCTCCTCAGTTGGAGCAAAATGATTAATTTTATAATCATTGTGAAATGTTGGTGGAATTTCAACAAACCTATACCTTTTTTTGAATCCTTTTGTTTTCCAGAAACTTCAATAATTTCATTCAACAGAAAAGATGAATTTCGAAATTTACCCAATTTGTTCTTTAACTCAAGAACCTCATTCTCAATCTCGGTTATCTTTGAACGATGTTTCAAAATTTCTTGAAACTTTTGATCATTAATTGTCATTTTCACAGATAACTCAGCTTTTGAGATCATGATTCCTTGTCGACAATGCTTCAATCTTTTCACGAGATCTCATTTGAGATTCAAGAGATTGTCGATAAGTATCTTTTAGAGAAGCAATTTCTCTCACTAAATTGTCATTGTGATTCTTTAAAGATTCTAACTTAGATTTGTTAGATTCACAATCAGCACAATCTACTTTAACAGATGAGGTAGCAGAAATAGAATGACTAACCTCGTTTATCTTAGCCATGCATGCAAAGACTGTTGTAGGCTTGTCACAGGAATCATCAGAATCCGATCCAGAGTCATTATCAAAAGACACCTCACTTCCATGGAAATCTTGAGTCAACCCGAACACAGCCAAATTAGCTTGATTATCGTTGCACAGTAATCGTTGTGACCAATCATCTCCATTGGATAACATCGCTTGTGGCCCGGAACTTGATGGTTTCTTCTCAGCATCATTACCTCGTGGTGTTGAAGAGTTTGAACTTTGACCACGAGGACCATTATATTCCTTTTTCGGTTTGTCACATTCTTTTGCAAAATGACCGAATTCTTGACAATTATAACATTTCACCTTCAACTTGTCAAATCCAAACTTCTTGTTTAGAGCGGGAAGATATTTTCCAGTTCTTTGCATGAATCTTTTTACCTATCGAACAATAATTGCCATGTTCCATTTTAAATCCATGATTTCTAAGTCATCTAGGTCAATCTGATCATAGTCTTCATCAGTTAAATCACTAGTGGCAATTTTGCTACTAACCAGATTTTCATAAGACGTCATGAAAGCTGATAGAAAGGTAAAGTTTTATTCAGCTTCTTTCATATTGACGTTTGGAGGTGATGAGTATTGATTTGCTGAAGACGAACTTCCTGTACCAGAAGAAATATTTGGTGATCCAGAATTACCAGCAGTATAAAAACATGCTCTAGGATCACTATAAATAGTTCTTTCATTCTCTTTTGCGTTCTGTGTCAGAAAAGCAGTGATCGGTGAAATTGTTGAACTTAAAGGCATGCTACACCCATAGAAAGCAGGATCTTGACTTTCCTTTGATGATTTTTGACACTTGAGATCATACTCACGAGCTTCAATCTTTTGTAAAAACTCACTTGCAGTCAAGTCTTCATTGAAGTAGCTGTTTTCTTTTAATACCATTAGAAAGGTAGAGTACGAACATGGTAATGCACTCTTAATAGTATCAATCTTGTCAATCTCATAACTTTCCATTTTCATTTTATCCATTTCTGCAATCAAGTGATTGAATCTCGTAGTCATCTCTTCAACAGTTTCACCTTTAAGTAAGTTAAAGTTTCTGAATTGAAACTTAAGCATCACCTTTTTGCTTTCAGCCGTATTTCCCATACTTCTCATTCTGATATGTTGAAATAGAGAAGCACATATCTTAATACTACCCACTTGATGAAATATATTTTCAGGTAAAGCCATAGTTAGAGTAGAATATGCTTTCGTCTCTATCTCTAGTGCTTTCTTCTCTTCTTGAGAGTATTGAGATATAGCTTTAGGTCTAAATCCGATAGTCTCGTCTCCAATCATAGGAACAGTATAAACTTCATCTAAGCAATATGAACAATCAGGATGAAATGATCCTAGATGAGCACGAAACCGAGGTTCCCATTTGGCAAAGTCTCTGAACTTCATCAATCTTGGACATTTCGAATGTGAACCTATCTTGGTATCAAGTTGCAACATTTGTTGCATCAACATATTTTGAAAAGCTTATGCATACATACAGGCCATGTTCGAAAGATTTTTTTTTTTTTAAATTTGAAGGTGTAACGAATCAACCAACGAATAAGATTAACGAATGAGAATTTTAACGAACTGTAAACAGTTGTAGCGAATTGTGAACAGTAGATTAACGAATCAAATCTTAACGAAGTTAAGATTAATCAGATAACGAATCACAATTGAGTTTAACGAATCAATCTAACGAATCAGAAGGTCAACGAATTAGAAATTCAAACTAACGAATTGACTAACGAACTGATAAGATAAACTTAACGAATTAGAAAGTATTCATTAGCGAATCACTAAGGAAAACTTAGCGAAATAGATAACGAACCAGCTACAATTGATTAGCGAATCAACTATAACGAATCAGGTTGTAGTTTGTAATAAACTCTGACACCTTATGTCACGTGGCAAAGGTTGTTATGACACAAATCCCAAAGTGGACACGTGTCACACGAATCAGTTATCCCCAAATAACGAATTAGATCACACGAATCAACTATTATAGCGAACTGGCTATCAAATCACCTGAAATGAATAACGAATTGATGAACTTAATAAACGAATCAAAATAAACATGATAGCGAATCAACATAGCGAATCATGTTCATCTTTGAATCTTCAAATCTTCAACAAGAATTTCCAGAAATCTGGAAATGATAAACACCAACCCAGAAACCCAGAAACTTAAAATTTGTAATACAAACTCGATACTAAACCAAATCACACAAGTAACCAACCAAAACACTCGTAATACGATCGCGAATTCAATACATCTAACCTCGTAATAAATTTCCTCCGATAACCAACTCGATTATACCAAAATACACCCCTGTTTCGGCCTTAAACCAAAACCGATACCAAATTCACTCAAAAACAATCCAAACTTCAATTCCAACTCACAATCCTTTACCAATACTCATATCAACTCAAACTCAATCCAAACCAACCATAATTAATTCAATAAACTTTAATTTGATTCAAATTCGTTAAAACAAAACAATCGCAATCTAAAATTCTAAATAAACACCAAACAAAGTGTAATTGAGCCCCAACGGCTCTGATACCACTTGTTGGAACCCGATTCATACAATCCAATAACAATTAACAGATCTCAGATCTGTTTATAATAGATTAATACCTTAACTATAGATCTAGCTTATAATTAACTTTGATTCAGTGTTGTATGTATGTATGTATTATCAGTATGTATATAATAGTAATTGTATAATATTAGGATGAAGATTGAGAGAGAATCTGGACTGAGTTTCGTTAATTAAATCTCAAAACTTAAATTAAACGTGAACAGTGTTTACTATATATAGAAGATAGGTCTGGTTCGCTAACATCCCCTAGCGAACCAGACGCTACTTCGTTACATACATTAATAAGACGAAACACCCCCTGATTCGTATCCCCTAACGAATCAATAGGGAATAAGCTTAAATCTTAGTTCGCTAACATCCCCTAGCGAACTAGACCTTACACATAACTAACTAGACAATAATTAAACTAATTATTACATTAAATATAAAACAAATACGTTAACTACAATTACAAAGACTCAAGACGCAAAACCGTGCACTAACAGGCTGGAACCATCGTCGTCAAAAAGCTTAAAACCTAGGGTTTCCAAGGTCACAAGGCTAGTATGAGTCTTTTTGTTCCCGGTATTTACCTTGTGTGTTCACATTCCCAAATCTTTGTTGATTGTTTGATGTTTTTGTTTTACAGACCGACTGAGGTGACAAATCTTGGGCAACAACACCTTGCTAATTTGATGAAAGTAATTGGTTACTGCTCAAAGGTTTTGGTGTATGTGCACAAGTCTAAAGGAAGCATGATAATCATTTTTTGGAAGTAAGATTTCAAGTGTGTTAACTAGGTTTCTGCCACAGCACGCGGGGTCTCATTCTATTTAAAGTTAAATCAAATATAGCTTACATCAAAATAGTAAAAGACGTATTCGTATGACAGGATCCTTTCTTATTACATCTCTTCGTATACAATTTTTAAAAAAAAGTTCAACTGATATTGTTAAAAATAAAGTTTTATTGTTAAAGCATATTGTACTATCTTGTACTTTTGCAGGTTGAATAAGATTATTTTAAAGTTTGTATTCTTTCAAGGGTCACATTTACCTCGTTACTATACGAAAATACTATATAAGATAAGACATAGCAAGTAAAGATAACCTAGTTAGGATAAGACATAACAACTATACACATGTACAGTGCACATTTACCCAGGAAAACTTTAACTTTAACGTTAAGTTAACGAGGGAACATATTAGAGTCATTCTGATAAAATGAATCTTTTGATAAATTAAACTATGTAAGTTAACCAACTAAATTAAAAATAAGAGAAAAAAGACAACAAAATTAAAGTTAGAATAACAATAAGAATGTCCCTATCGCGTATTTGGCGTTGCAAAACTTGGACATCAACTTCAAGCTTGTTTTTTGATTTCAACAACCTAGGGATTATTTGCTTTGAATGGTCGCACATGGGTTTATCTAGCCAAACAAAGTAACCACACTTGTTCTCCTGCAGATTAAAAAACATAAAAAAAAAATAAAAAAATATAAATATAGTGAAATTGAAAAAAAAATTATGCAGACAAGGACATAATATACCAAATGAGGACATGAATAAAAACGACAGCCAGAATTCAAATCGGTCCAGGACGTACGTAAGGTGGCAACCTTATGGTAGTAGCAAACATACATACCGGTGTGTGTGTGGTAGGATGAGTTTTTAATGGGTATTTAACAACAACTCAGGGTGGAGAGATATTAAATTAATAAAAGAAAATAAATGTAAGTACATATAGTAGGATGGAAAGTAGAGAAGTCAATTAATTGATTTACACGAGGGGGGCCTTGACACGTTTCCCAATATAGTAAACAAAATAGATGAATAAACATATTTCCCATGCACTAGAACAATAAAAAAACAATATATTATGAAGATAGTACAACAACATAGTATACATACATTGGGAAACATTAAAAACCACCTAATACATTTAAAATAAAAAAAATACATGAAATAGAGTACATAAACTTAGATAATTTTGACCAACTGAATTGAGAATCTCACAAACTAACGAACAAAGTAGAAACGTTTACAGCAATAAAAGAAGTCAAACGAGGGAGTCGGGTAAGGAAAGAGAGTGGTGATGTTAGGGAGGGTATTATCAAAATCATAATAAAACATCCATTCATCATCATGACGTTGATCGCAGCGACTTGAATTTTTTATGCAACTTTACTCAACTTTGGGCCTCTCAACTTTCGGGGTTTTGTACTTAAATTCTTCAACTTTAGGTTCGACGGAATTTTGGTAAGTTTTGAAGGAAGGTAGGCTCTCTCTTTTGACCACAGGTTTAAAGTACATTCTAGAAGACGACTCAATTTTAATCTTAGAAAGAGGAACTAATCTATGACGAGGTGTAGACATGATAAAAATTGAGAAAAAGGATCTTATAGAAAATAAGAGTTTATGTATCACCTTTATATAATGAAAAAATAAAGGAGGTTAGATGAAGATGTGATGTGTTATAAATATGGTTGTAAATGTAAGTCCAAAGGTCAAATGGTTGTTAAGTCCACATGGATAATACACTCATTTTATTAACAACGAAAAAGTAACAAGAAAGTAAATTGAAAAAAATAACAAACACAAAAATAAAAGAACCATTATACCACTTGCATTGTCATACATGATAATAGGTAATTAAGAAAGAACATGCTGAAAAATAAGAACAAAATAAGTATCAGAACCTATCATGCCTTCCTATGAAATTTATTTATTAATTCCACAAATCTTGTTGCATCCAAAATGGCTTTCGAGAAACTATCTAAACATTATCATTGGTTTCAGGCTCTGCCAAAGACTTTTTCTTCTTGTTCTTGGGATTTAAAGGGCAATTACGAGAATCGTGATAAACATACTCACCGCAAGTACGACATAACCTAGCGACTTTACCTGCCTTCTCGACAATTTTCCCCGTCTCACCCATCACTCAACGAACCTTGCCATATCCTTTAGTCCGAACAGCATCTAGATTCTCAATAAAATCATCACATTCATTCACATAGCCAATAATTTCTACAAAAACAGATTCGTTGTCATCTACAACATCCGTATTTTTAATACTTTTTTGAAAGAACACAGATTTTAATTCTTTAATCTTCATAGCAAAAGAGTTAAGACCTTCAGAATCAACCCTCAACATGTCAACACACTGACTAACCATATCCAAAATCTCAAAACCTAAAACACTTTGAGGGTTCGAATCAACACTAAAACGATTTGAAAGTGAGAAAACACTTCTAGGTAGAATATCCCGTTTCCACCTATCACTTACATACTTCAAAGGGATCTTGTCAACTTTTTTAATTCTATAAACACAAAACACATGGCAGCATAAAACCCAACACGAGTGAATCCCATGCAAAAACAAGACGCCGAGTTGTCAGCAGGATCAAATTTAACCTGTAGATTAAAAAGAAAATGTATGATTATATCATATGTTAACATAGAGTTCACTTATAACATATGTTTGAGGTTAAAGTATAACATATGTTAACAATATAACATATGTTAACGTGTTAAAACATGTTCCTTAACGTACCAGAAAGATGTTGGTTATATCCTTCCTTTTGTCCAAGTGTGTCACATAATATAAATATGAGCATCAACGGATTCAGTATTTGTTACATAACAACAATACTTTCCTTTCATTATCTCCTTTCTAACTTTATTAAAAATTGTTTTGAGTGCACAACTAAAATGCATGTTTATCTATTTCTTCACCAGTAGAACTTTTAAATGAATGAGAGGACCTCAGATCTCAGATCTAAGATCTTAATACAGTTAAACGGATCTAGTTCATATTGATTACCCTTAATAGATATTGATTGTGTGTGTGTATATATATATATATGCTATGTTATTATTAGTATTAGGTGTATTATGTAATATCATAAACGAAGTTTGGATCGAGAGAGAAAACAGACGGAGTTTCAATATGTTAATTCAAAAACTTAAATAAACAGGGGAAGGAACACCCCTATATATAGAAGATGGATCTGATTCGTTACACAACCTGTAACGAAACAGCCTCCACTTCGTTACATCACAGACACGAATAATAAACATAAAGAATCACTTGATTCGTTATGTTCCATTCGTCAACATTCCATGACGAATGGGAACTTACATAACGAACTAAACTCCCATTCGTTAAACATCCTTAACGAATGGGTGATACATTAAATAAACTAACTAGTTCGTTAAACATCCTTAACGAACTAGCTTACATATAACGAACTAACTAAATAATATAAATATACTTTTTCATATAATAAACGATAAATACAAAACGATAAATACAAAGACTCGAGACGCAAAACCATGCACTAGCAGACACCCCTTCGTCTTGAGCTCTTTGTCTTTAAGTTATTTGAAGCGCTTGGTCTGCCAGTCTCTTCAGCTATGAACCCCGAACTAATGACACACACGAACAACACGTTGAAATTGCATTGCTCGGTCATAGTCTTCACGACGCTCGATTAATATCTTTTTCTTGAATAGCACATCATTTTCGGTCTCAGTCAAGTTCACAAGCCAAATCGAATCAATAATCTTAACCAGCTCAGTCTTTAAACCCTTTCCCAAAACAATAACGGCCTCGCCAGTACGATTATCATAGTACCAACGGTTGAACGATAAATAGATATGCTGATTCAGCGTCTTGATTGGCACAATCTTTATAGTCTTTGGTGGTTTCACTTTAAGCACACGCTTCCATAAACCCGTTCTTGGATCTATCTCGTCAATACGTTTACGAATAGGAATCTGCGGCTTAAAGAATTTAAACCCGTGATTGACCTCGAAAAGCAAATGCTGATGGAACCATTCTACTTGTCGATTTCCCCCACGGTTAATGAAAGGTCGGTATGCAAGAGTCCGTACATCCCATCTTGGTAATGATAGAACGTCAGTAATGTTTTCGTAGTACTGAATGCCGTTCTCCCATTTGATGATACAAAATTTTAAATCAGAATCGAAAAGCCATGAAATAATATCACCTCGAACTTTTTACACGACCTTGAAAGAAGTCATATGATTGGCTTTAGCACGTGTAATGGCTTCCTTCTTTCGTTCTTCATCAACATATCTGTATGCATCTATAATCTTACGAGTTCTCTTGTTTCGACAAGCAAACCATCCTTATCAGCAACCGATGGATCCGGCTTCGAGTCAAATCTGGTATCAACGCTCTTGCCCTTTGAGACTTTCTCCAAGTGATCTTCGGCTGCTTTGACGTTTTCTTCAGTAGTATAGGAGCACCATGATCAACATTAGAGTGTTGAAATAAATCAGGGTATTCCTCAGCCGTCACGTCCTCAATCTCTCCTCATCATCATAAATAAATAACGTGTTCATCTAAATCGTTGGATCATTCAGGATTTACTCGTCATTCTCCACCTCCACATCATTCTCAGTCTCTAACACGTTCAGCTCATCTTCATTCAAACCCAGCAGTATAGATATATGCTCTCGTGTTAAGGTTCTTTCCACAAACTGTCCCATTTCTATCTCATCTGCATTCATAATGCTTCTGACCACCCCCGAACCATCAACAAATATAATAGTATTGTCTTTTATCGACTCAATAGGCTTAGCATTCGTCGAGTCCTGATAAACAACCAACTGTTTGTTAACATTTTCAGCAGCCCCGCTCGTACCTGAACCAGAGGATGAGTCGTGATCTTGTTTCGGCTCACTTCCCCCTGCACCCGAGGCATCTGGATCCTCTTCATTGTTTCTGAGCTTCTTTAAAGCATCATCTTTACAAGTAAGCTGCGGAATCAGATCCTCATGTTCTTTAATTTTCATCCCCTGAGACGTAACAATCTCACGGAGGGCCTTTGTTTCTTTCTGATAGAATGAGACGTACCCCATCAATCGTATTTGATTTTCCATCAAATGCTCTTGAGCCTGACGACCAGCAGCCATTTGATTCTCATAAAGATGAATCAAGCTCAACAGCAGATCGGTTTGATGTGTTGCTGGCATGGTATGAATAGATGGATGCACCGGCTGGATAGGGCCTTGAGGACGTGTAATCCTCATAAATGTAACATCCAGAGGTTGATTAGGCGTCATCGTCGGCGTTGGAGGAACAATTGAAACACCAGCAGGAGGCCTTGGTATATCAGAAAGTACCGATTGAGGAATCATACCAAACCTCTGATCATGAACCAACGTCGTCGTTAATGTAACTTCCGGGGTGCTAGTAGTAAGCGGCACCACCGGTCTGTGAGGAGCAGACGACCGTGGAGGTTGAACTCTAGAAGAAACACCAGCACCAGCCGTCACACAATGTTTAGATGGTTCGCCACTGGCAACTTCTTTACCTTTTCTTTTTCGTTGAGCAGCTTGAGCAGCAGCTGCTTCAACCTCAGCTTGTTGTTGACCCGGATCACCACCATCATTATATCACCACCATCATTCCCACCTGGACCTTCTTCACGCTCAGAATCCGAATCGTCGTGGATCCAGCAATCATTAGAAGGACATACATAATCTAGATGAACCAGATGACCAATCAACCTTTTTGATCTTGGATGTGGATCCTGCCTGTAAATCTTCATTCTTCGGACAATATTGGCTGTCATATGTTCCAGCATCATCACATCATCTTATAGTGTCTGATCAATTACCAGATCTAGAATTAGGTCTTGGACAATAAGTTGAATAAACCAAGGATACATTAAGAATTTCTTGCGTCTATTCACCACAAGACAATTCTCCTTGAGATGACAAAAGATCATCTCAAAAAAGTTGAATGGCTTATTCAATATCAAAGCGACAAATGCCGATTGTAACATAATCCGACATTCATCGAAGCCACCCTTCCGTCCACCAAGACAATGAATTAAACCATGAAGTAGGTACTTGTATGTTGGGCACAAGTACGCCTTGTTATATATGAAGTTGCTCAAATCTCTAGAATAAAATACACGAGCAAATAAACCTCGAATCAAATCCCAATCAAACTCACACGGGTTATCCATCGTATCCCCAAACTGCAACACTCTTCTAATTACCTCATGAGTAATAGTAATAGACTTCC
Source organism: Bidens hawaiensis (assembly GCF_021521415.1). Lineage (NCBI taxonomy): Eukaryota > Viridiplantae > Streptophyta > Magnoliopsida > Asterales > Asteraceae > Bidens > Bidens hawaiensis. The sequence goes on along the minus strand of NW_027497304.1, from coordinate 46,309 downwards.
CGTTGATGATAGCTACAATGTGATTCTCAGCTTCAACGTATCGTGCCGAATTCCAGAATTGGTGGTTATTACTGAAATGCACAGTAGGATTGGCAGATATGGCATAATAAATAACAGATCGTCTGAGATACGTTAATAAATCGCCAAACATGTCCTCATCGACAAAATTCGTACCGACAAAAGCACAAATATTGTGTTTTTTGTCATACAGAAGTAATGGAAAACTGTGTGCTTGTTGCTGTGGCTCAGCTGCCGGAGGATCTTGAACATTTTCCTCAGCCATATCAATGACACGCGCAAAGACCTGAGATTTAGTAAAAATGAAAATAAGATAAATATTAATTAATTCTTAATTATATTAATAAGCTTTTATAATATAACTAAATAAAATATGTCATTCGTTAACTTAGTCTGATTCGGTATAACGAAATGGTGGTTCGTTATGACGAATTGACTAATTCGTTATCAAGTAAATCTTACGAATTGGTCTAACGAATCAAAAGTGAAAGAATTAACGAATTAGAACTTGATTTGTTATAAAGTATGATGAACCTTCTGATTCGTGTGACCTTAGTAACGAATTGGACACGAATTAGTTCCAATTCATCACAACATAATGAATGGCCCCTAAGTAGCTTAATGTTTGACTTATTAAAGTCCAAGTCAAAATTGGAAAGAACTGCAAAAAGTCAAAATTGCAATCTGAATGCAATTTTCACATGATTGATGATGTAAAACCGAATAGATGATCACAAGGATCTTGGAAACACATCGCAACATGATTCATCTTGTCCAGTTGCACCCAATCATGGTATAAATTAGATAAATGATAGGTTTTATGTATAACTTAAAACCCGATTACATTATCAATTAATTAACCCACAAAACGTTCATTAACTTTGACGAAAATCATTACGTATTGATCGCCTTTACCTTACGATTCAGAATTGATGATCAAAACATCGTTTCGTTAAGGTCATAATTTTCAGAAAATTTTGGCAGAGTTTCGGTGTATAAAGAAGAAGAAGAGGAATAGTGAAGACAAATGGGTTTCACGAAACCCTATAAGTTACAACTTGGCACAGTTCCCAAGGCAACAAATCATTTGATTCGTTCAAATTTGAAATAACGAATCAACCGATTTGTTATCATATTTAAATACACGTGTCACACGAATTAGATTTAAATCATTAAAACTTACCACGAATTAATAACGAATTAGCCGTAATTCGTGCTTAATTCGTTAAGTTATCTATAACGAACTAAAGGTCATTCGTTACAGAGTGGCGAAAGAGAATTAGGTTAACGAATTCAATTGTAATTCGTTATAAGTGACCCCAATTCGTTATCCATAAATAACGAATCAGATTTATTTAATATGAAATTGAATAAATAAAGCAATTAAATAAAAGAATATTTAACTAAATAATTAAATCAATGAATCCTGTATCCCGATGGTCAAATACTTTAACGTATTTTACGATCAGACACATAACTTAAAATGAATTAAAATAATATGTAAACGAAAATGAAAAGTCTTTTTGGTATTTTGCGTTTTTGTTTCAAAGTATTTACAGGTAAAATATCTGAAAAATTAATACATAAAGTAGGAAAAATGTTTTTGTGTTTTTGTATGTTTTCAAAAGCAGTACATATTTTTGTATTTTTGGTGAGTTTAAGCAGAGAATCATATTGACCAATTTGCCCTTCCATCACAATTTTATATTTCAGCGATATTGTGACTGGCGTTAAGTCGGTCATTGATATTTTCGTCCACATAAATCTTATAACAAACTTTCAAGCATTTTTTGTGATATTATTAAATGTTCAATTAAGGCACATAATATCAGAAACTATCAGCCTCTAATCTCGGTTCAAGATTAATTTGATTTTTACCAAATCACCCCAACTTGACTTAAACCATTATAATGTCGACCAAAATTTGAATTTATAGAAATTTTTGAGCAATGCATCAAGTTTCCTTTACTGTGAGTGAGTATGCACGAGTCCATCTGTCAGCTTACATACCTTGTATCCACTGGGGTCCGTTTCTTACTAGTATTGAGACGCGTGCAAGGGAGGAACAAATGTATGACTAACAACGGATTTTGATCAAGTCAGTAGTTTAGTTTGTATGATGTACAGCAGTGATCAAGTTTAATGACTTTGGGTTTGCTCTAAAAGCGATTGAAATATTCATGCATATGAATACCCAGATGATTAAGCCGCATAAAGACTCACAGTGTCCAGAATCCTAACACTTGTTATTTGCTTTATTTTATTTTTGGTGATCAGACAAATATAAGGCTTGAGTATGACAGGCTATTACATTTCTGCCATCCTTACCTAGATTTTTGGTAGAGACTAACACCTCTTTCAATTTGGCGTTTCTTTATGTTTATATCACATACTTTACTCTAACAGCTTATTTAAGAACTATCAATGCACCAATGAAATTAAACACACAGTCTTTTAAGCTTATTTCTTTCTGGATATGGGGTCAAATGATCAATGTACTATCATTTTCTCTTTTTGCTTCAAAACTCAACTTTTGAGGAGCATAAAAATAAGTTCAATCGCCCGAGTCACTTTCAGTCTATAAATTAATGGTTATCCTATTAATCTACAAGTAGATAACATGGCCAAAACATGCAAGCATGTTCCACAAACTTAATAACTGACATAAATTTCAGCGAAAGAATAAAGTAAAAACGCATAACAAACGCCCCAACTACGTTCCATTGTTAGGTAAATGGCTAACCTGAACATTTACGAGTAAACAATAGGACCAAACATATACACGCATATGTCCATCAAATGTAAGTAATTGACATAATTTTCAGCGAACGTATGCAAAAATCTTTTTGGTTTTTCTCTTTACATACTTAAAATACACAATCTTTTTGTCTTTTTCAAAAATTTATAAACACTAAAATTCACAATCTTTTTGCCTTTTTCGGATTTTTCTATATATACGAAAAATTCACAATCTTTTTGTCTTTTCAGAAATTTTTAGAACAAAAAGGCACAATATTTTTGTCTTTTTCAAATTTTTAAATGTTTTTGGTTTTTCTCTTTACAAACCGAAACCACAATATTTTTGTATTTTTCAAATTTTCACCCCCTAAAACCCAAAACATAAACAAAGTAAAAAACAAAAACAAAGTAAAAATAGAGTAAAATAAACAAAACAAGTTAAGATAGTTATCCTTGTTGAAGGACATCAGCAAGAGTCTTCAGACCGTTTAGACCAAGTAAGAATTTAAAACGAGTTTTGTCAAATGCCTTGGTAAACAAATTTGCACGTTGAAAATCCGTGTGCACTTTTTCGATATCGATTGGGTTTGCTATCCAAAAGGGGGTTGCGGCGCAACTTGTTGCCCGCTTACCTGCTACTTCATTGTAAATCGTTTGGATGTTTCTTAATATCAATCTCTACAAGATCCAAAAATATATATATATATATATCGATTAGTTTCTTTTCAAAACAATCACGCATGAAATGATATCGAATCTCAATATGTTTAATTTTAGAATGTTGCACAAGATTCTTGGTGATACTAATGGCAGCAGAGTTATCAATAAGAATTGGAGTAGTAAGAAATTTCAAACCGTAGTCGCGCATATGTTGTATCCATAAAACTTGTGAACAGCAACTCGAGGCTGCCATGTATTCTGCCTCTGCAGTTGAAGTTGAGACTGTTATCTGCTTTTTACACTGCCAGGAAACAAGTTGGCTTCCTAGAAATTGATAACCCGCTGAAGTCGATTTAAAGATGATCTTGCAAACTCCATTGTCCGAATCAGAAAACGCAATGAGTTCAAAGTTATCGTCCTTGGGATACCATAACCCGATGTCAGGATTACCCCTCAGATACTGAAGTATACGTTTAACCGCTGCCAGGTGAGTCACTCGGGGACTGGATGTGTACCTAGCATACAAACAAACTGCAAACATAATGTCAGGTCGAGAAGCAGTTAAATACATTAAAGAACCAATCATAACACGATAGAGGGTAGGATAAACGGTATCCTCCAATTCATCCGGTGATAAATTGTGACCCACGGGAAGAGGAGTTGAAGGGGTTTTTCCGGCAGTTATCTTGAATCAGCTCAAGACATCATTCACATATTTTGTCTGATGAATGAAAATTCCTTTGTCACACTGGTGAACCTGCAACCCTAAGAAAAAGTTCATCTCTCCCATCGAGCTCATTTCGAACTTCGTTTGCATAGACTTCTCCAAATCCTTTCACAGCTTGTCGTTTGTTGAACTAAAGATAACGTCGTCGACATATATCTAGAGGGGGAGCAGATCATCACCAAAAGATGTATAAAAGAGAGTGCAGTAAACAGTTCCTCGCTTGAAGCCGTTATCAGTCAGATGGTCGGCAAGCATGCCATACCAAGCTCTTGGGGCTTGGTGGAGACCATACAGGGCCTTGTTTGATTGGTAAACGCGGTCCGGATAATCAGGATCTTCAAAGCAAGGAGGTTGTGAAACAAACACTTCTTCATGCAATTCTCCGTTGAGAAACACACTTTTCACATCCATCTGATATACTTTGATATTCTTATACGCTGCATAGGCCAAGAAAATACGTATAGCTTCTAATCGAGCGACAGGAGCATATACTTCAGTGTAATCAATGCCTTCTTATTAATGAAATCCTTGAACAACAAGTCTAGCTTTATTTCGAACAATCACCCCACGAATCGGCTTCTTTACTCTAGCAGGTTTATCAATAAGATCCCATACACCCAATCTTGAAATTTTTGCAGTTCTTCCTGCATTGCCTCTACCCAAGATGATTCAGCAAGAGCCATACGAACATTTGATGGTTCAACTTGAGAAAGAAAACAAGTGTATTTAGCTAGATTCATCACCCTCGAAGTGTCCATAGCAGTATAAACACATAAAATATGATCATCGCCAGAAGAAGCAATCTGATGACGTGTTTGCACACCTACATCAAGATCACCAATGATGTTTTCTTGCGGATGATACGAATGAATCCGAAGAGTCGGATTTTTAGGCACAACAACTGTTTCAGATATATTAGTGAGATTTTCTTCAGCATCATGAGATGATTCACCAGTCTCAAGTGTTTCAGGAAGAGGAGCTGAAGAAGAATCAACAAAATTACCATCATCAGATGATATGGAGATTACATCAGAAACATCCGGTAGATCATCTTGTGTGGCATCTTGATAAATTAAACTAAAAGCTCGTGGTGGTAAAAACTAATCTTCAAAATATGCACGCACCAAGTCTTCATCTGGTTGATCAACTATTGGAGTAAAAGAGTTGAATAGACTCTCATAGTCAAACATCCAGTCAGGTCCTTTATCTTTACGCGAAGTGGTATATTTTTGACAGTCAAAATGATACCCTTTCTCCACACAACCTGAAGTAAAACTAAATACTCTTTTCTTAGGATATGCATAACCTAAGAAGTAGCCTTCAATAGCTTTTTATTCAAATTTACCCGAGTCCCTTTTCAACATTGTACATGGACACCCAAACGGTTCCAAGTACTTTAAATTAGGTTTTCTGTTGTTTAAAAGTTCATAACTTGTCTTTTTAAGCTTCTTAACAGGCAAAACTCGATTAAGCGTATAACAAGCAGCATTCACAGCCTCATTCAAGAATTGAACGAGAAGCTTAGAATCTGCAAGCATTGTTCTAGCTGCTTCAATCAAAGTTATGTTTTTCCTCTCAGCAACACCATTCTGTTGTGGTACATAAGGGGCACTGTATTCTCGATGAACTCCTTTTTGAATACAAAAGAAATCCAATATAGTGTTTTTGAATTCAGTACCATTATCACTTCGAAGTCTTCTCACTTTTTGCTTGTATAGTGATTTGATCTTAGTGATTAAATTTTGAACCAGAACAGGTGTTTGATATTTCGAACTCATAAATAAAACCCATGAATATCTTGTATAGTCATCAGTAACTACAAGACAATACCAATCTCCAGCGATACTAGCACGATTCACTAGGCCGAACATATCAATATGAAGTCGTTCTAATGGTGCATCAATGGAATTTGAATAACTTAGAAGGATGTGACTTTTTCTTTTGTTTGCCTTTCTTGCAAGCAACACAGTGGTCAGATAATTTAAAATGTTTCAAAGAAACACCTTCGACCAAGTCATTTGACATTAAATAATTCATCTTTCGAACATGAATATGACCCATCCTACGATGCCATATAATAGAGTCCTTCTAAGTTGCTTTAGAGACAAAACATGTTTCAGTTGATGTCGATACCTTAGAACTCATATTTAAAACATAAATATCATTCGATCGAGGTGATAGCATGACAACCATATCTTCTAGAATGACATATCACGGTTTTAGGATAATGCATTCTTTGTCAGTGAATATAGTCGTGTACTTCTTGTCACAAATTTGTGACACATTTAATAAATTACGATCAACTTTGTCATAGTAGTTGACTTTCTCAAACGTGATATGCCCATTTGAAACATCACCTCTTGTGTTATCATACCCCCAGATTTTCCAGCAAAAGCAACATACCCCCCCTTGAATATTTCTAACATTTGTTAAGAGGTCAAGATTTTCAGTAATATGACGAGAACATCCACTGTCCATTATCCAGTTCTCACCATACATGGTTTTGGATGTACCCTACACACAAATTGAAAGTGATTAGTTCAAAAAGGCGGCCTAGGCCTCAGTCTTGGGCACCTTTTTAGTTTCATGAGAAGAATCAAACTTAACAGAATTCAATTGTTGTTCAGCAACTTGGGAATAAGTTACAGGCCTTTTAGACTTTTGTCTTAGATAGGCAGCTTGAACGACATTTGAGTTCACGTTCTTACAAACTGGTTCGGTTGGAACAAACTTTGGTTTTACATGAACAGATGTTTCATTCACATGAATTACTTTACGAGGATTCACATTAGAAAACATTATATGAGTTTCATCATCACACGACAAAGGTCGTTTCAAAATCTTCATTATCACATGAACCAGTTTTGGTTGGTCCTTGATAAATGGATGAAGATTCTGAAACTTCTTCTTTCCACAATTTCTTACCACATGACCTTGTTGACCACAAAGAAAGCAACTTCTCATGTCCACTCAATCATGTTGAGATCTGGTAAAAATTGATGCCACTAAAGGTTGATGACTCGCATTTTTAGTAAAACTCTTGGCCAAATCATCAGACGACACAGATTTATTTTTCATGTAGAAATCAAGATTAGAGAAGTTTGAAAAACTTTGCAATGTGTCAGTTCTAGTTGATTTCACAAAATGAACTTTCTTAGTAGTTTTTAACAGTTGCTTAGATTTAATCAATGGGTCTGATGTGTTTGATGTTTTGGCACAAGTAAACTGACGTTCAAGATCTTGTATCTTGGATGTTTCATTGTGAAAGACACTTTCGATCAATTCTGGTTTGATAATACTAATCGGAATGTCCTTCTCAGTGAAAATAGTGTCCAAACCTTTTAACTTAAACACATGGCCAGTAGAAGGTTTACTTGCAATATGATTGATGAAACGAAACTAATCCTCATCCGAAATCTTTGGTTTTTCAGATTTCTTTGCTTTAACCTTAACATGTGTTTCCTTCTTCACTTGAGTCGTATTTGAACCATACACAGCTTCCTCAAATTCATGAGGATCACATAAAATGTGATTCGAACGTGGAATGTCCTGATTTTTGTGTACAATTTCTGGTTCAAATACATCCTCAACGAGTACTTTCTCAACATTATCTTCAACGAAGACCTTTTTGCTTTGAATATGAGGTTTTTGTGTTGCTGATTGAATAGTCACATTATCATTTTTAGCAATTTTAGATTTTATGTCAACAATTGGTTCAGTCACAACATTTTCTTTTTTTCCAGCAAAAGGATTTGCTGTGTATTTGTTGTGAAACGGTGGTGGTATTTCAACAAAACCAATACCTTTTTTAGAATCTTTTTGCTTACCAGACACCTCAATAATTTCATTCAATAAAAATGATGAATTTCTAAATTTGCTCAGTTTATTTTTCAACTCAAGAACCTCATTTTCAAGTTCAGTTATCTTAGAACGATGTTTCAAGATTTCTTGAAATTTTTTTTATCATTAATTGTCATTTTTACAGACAATTCAGCCTTAAGATCATGGTTACTAACAGGCAATGCTTCAATTTTCTCCCTAGATCTCATTTGAGAATCTAATGATTGTCTATAAGTGTCCTTAAGTGAAGCAATTTCTTTTACCAAACTGTCATTATGGGCTTTCAAAGTTTCTAACTTAGGCTTGTTTGTCTCACAAGTAACACAAGGCACATTAGCATACAATTTAACAAAGTTAGAAGAAGAAGGACTAACCTCATCGATCTTAGCCATGCGTGCAAATGTAGTTGGCTGCATACGACAAGAATCAACAGAGTCTGAATCTGTGTCATTCCCACTTGCATCTTGAAATCTTTCATGTGTCTCAAACATAGCCAAATTTTGTTGATTCTCGTTGCATAACAAACGTTGAGACCAATCAGTTCCATCAGCATCAGAAAGTAAGGCTTGTGATCCCGAAGCAAACGGTTTACCACTAGATGGTTTATCAGCATTATCACTCTTTCGAGGTCCATTATATTCTTTCTTCGGTTTATCACACTCTTTCGCGAAATGACCAAATTCTTGACAATTATAACACTTGATTTTCAGCTTATCAAACCCAATCTTCTTGTTTAGCGCAGGTAAATCTTTACCAGTTCTTTGCATAAATTTCTTCACTTTTCTCACGATCATCGCCATGTTTCATTTAAGATCCATAAGTTCCAAATCATCAGAGTCTACTTGATCATAATCTTCATCAGTCAATTCACTTGATGCAATTTTACTACCAACCAAATTCTCATATGAAGTCACAAAGGCACAAAGAAACGAAAAGTTCTGTTCGGCTTCTTTGATGTTCACATTCGGTGGTGGAGTAAATGAATTTTGCAGATCCAGAACCTCCAGAAACTCCAGGAGTAAAGAAACATGCACGTGGATCATTATAAGTTGTTGTTGAATTTTCATGTGCATTTTGACTGAGGAATGCAGTAATTGGAGCAACTGTCGAGCTTAAAGGCATGAGACCTCCATAAAAAGATGGATCATATTCTCGAGCTTTAAATCATATTCTCGAGCTTCAACTTTTTGCATAAACTCAGAAGCAGTCAAATCCTCATTCTTGAAATAGTTATTCTCTTTCAACACCATTAGAAATGTTGAGTAAGAACTAGGTAAAACATTTTTGACTGTATCAATCTTATCAGATTCAGATGGTTCAATCTTTAACTTGTCCATTTCAGCAATTAAATGAGTGAAACGAGTAGTCATTTCCTCAACAGTTTCACCTTTGAGTAGATTAAAGTTTCTGAATTGAACCTTTAACATCACCTTTTTTACTTTCCTCAGTGTTACCCATACTTCTCATTCTGATGTGTTGAAACAAAGATGCAGAAATCTTGATACTTCCCACTTGATGAAATATATTATATGGTAAAGCCATAGTAAGAGTCGAATAAGCTTTTGTTTCAATCTCCAATGCTCTTTTCTCCTCTTGAGAATATTGTGAAATAGCTTTAGGAGTAAAACCAATGGTCTCATCTACAATCATCGGTACAGTATAAACTTCATCAAGACAATAGGAACAATTAGGATGAACAAAACCAAGATGAGCACGAAAATGAGGTTCCTATTTAGCAAAGTCACTATATTTCATCAATCGAGGACAATTGGAATGAGATCCAATTTCAGTATCTAGTTGTAACATTTGTTGCATGAGGGCATTTTGAGAAGCTAACGCATAAAAACCAGCCATCTTGTTTGTTAGTGCACGGTTTTGTGACTGGTGATTTGCAGTTAAAGTATTCGATAGCTACGGAAAAGAGGGTGTCTGTTAGTGCACGGTTTTGGTGTCCGTAGCAATCCAATAAGTTATAGGTCGTCTAGTCTTTATATTTAATGTAAAATGGCCCATTTTCTATGGGTTGTATAGCAAATGAGGCCCATTCGTTATAGACTAGACTGTTGGTTAACTTATAAACCCATTCGTTATGGAATCATAACGAATGGAGGCCTCATTCGTTATGGAGGCATAACGAATGAGGGCTAGTTCGTTAAGTTATTACCATTCGTTATGGAATCATAATGAATGGAGTCTAATTCGTTAACTAAAATATAACGAATTAGACTAATTTAACGAACTAGAGCATTTGGCCTATAAATAGGCATATCCATGCTCATTTGAGAGTGTACATATATAGAGAGAGATCTAGATCTAAGTTATTCTCTCCTTAACTTATTATTTACACCATAACTTATTATGTATTAATCCTATTTATCAATAAACCGTATTTAAAGTATTCATGTTTGTATTAATCCTAGATCTAAGTTATTCTCTCCTTAACTTATTATGTATTAATCGATGTATCGACGTGGCTAGATCCTTGGCGTGTTCCCTATTTATCAATAAACCGTGTTTAAAGTATTCATGTTCGTATTGTGTTTAATTGATGTATCGACGCGGCTAGATCCTAGGAAGGTTCAAACAATGATAACAAGATTAACGAACTGTGAACAGTAAGTATAACGAACTGTGAGTAGTGTTTATAACGAACTGAGAACAATAATTTTAACGAACTAAAAATAACGAATCAATTGTACGAATTGAATGTTATCTGAGTAACGAACAAGAAACGGTATTACACGAATTAGCTTTTAACGAACTGGTAACGAATCACTAACGAACTGAGTCAACGAATCAGGTCCAAACAAATCATGTAAATTGACGAATCAATCTCACGAATAAGATTAACGAATAAGAACTTATCAAAATGAATCAAAGTAACGAATCAATGATTCAGTTTAAAGAATCAAAGTAACGAATCAATGATTCAAGGTGACGAATCAAAGAGCACGAAGTAGCTATAGTTGATAAAGAATCAACTATAGTTAGCGAATCAGGCTGTTAAAAACGGTTGTAACAAACTTTGACAAACTTTGCCACGTGGCACAAGTTTGTTAGATACAAGGCTAACGAATCAGACTACGTGTCTAACGAATCAAATCAAACGAATTAGATTTGATAACGAACTGAATAACGAATTGTAAACTTTAACGAATCTTCAAGCGAAGTATGAAGATCTTCAAATCTTCATCTTCAATTTCCAGAAAACTGGAAATTTGATGAACAACAAAAACCAACACAAATCCGTAATACTCACTCGATATACCACCAAATCGTTTAAATAATATATCAAACTACTCGTAAACTCATCGCGAAACCAAATCGCAACATTTCGTGTACTAATTCAACCAATTCCGAACCCCACCCAATCAATCCAAACACAACCTCTATTTTGGACAAGTTCAGATCCAAACCAATTCAACTCAAATCCATTCCAATTAGTAATTCCACTTAACCACACAATCCTTATATCTTATTCAACACAGATTCACCTCAAATCAGTCCATAATCAACCAAATCAACATCTAATTTGATTAAATTTAAGCTGAAACTAAATAACATTAAAATCTATTGAAACTACTTCAAATCTTAATCTAATAACATCAAATCAAGAGCAATCGAACACCTAAAGCTCTAATACCACTTGAGAGGACCTCAGATCTCAGATCTAAGATCTTAATACAGTTAAACGGATCTAGTTCATATTGATTACCCTTTATAGATATTGATTGTATATATATATATATATATGCTATGTTATTATTAGTATTAGTGGTATTATGTAATAGCTTAAACGAAGTTTGGATCGAGAGAGAAAACTGACGGAGTTTCAATATGTTAATTCAAAAACTTAAATAAACAGGGGAAGGAACACCCCTATATATAGAAGATGGATCTGATTCGTGACACAACCCGTAACGAAACAACCTCCACTTCGTTACATTACAGACACGAATAATAAACATAATGAATCACTTGATTCGTTATGTCCCATTCGTCAACATTCCATGACGAATGGGAACTTACATAACGAACTAAACTCCCATTCGTTAAACATCCTTAACGAATGGGTGATACATTAAATAAACTAACTAGTTCGTTAAACATCATTAACGAACTAGCTTACATAAAACGAACTAACTTAATAATATAAATATACTTTTTCATATAATAAACGATAAATACAAAACTATAAATACAAAGACTCGAGACGCAAAATCTTGCACTAACAATGAAGCATATGAAGTCTTGTACTCAAAACTTCTTTGAGAATAACGTTGACTGTCAAGTCTAGACTCCATACACAGCATGAATTGGACAAGCGTATTAGTGCTAGTTGAGTTTACTTTAAATGTTGCGTTAGAGCTTTCACAACGAGATGTAGTCTTCATTAAACCACAAAACGGGATATCATGAAAATAAGCAGGAACCCAACGATCTCAGATCTCAAACATATCATTCAACCACTCGTTGTCTTGTAAGCCAAACGTCTCAATAAGATAATGTCATCTGGACTCAAATGTATCAGGGGTGATAAACAAATTCCAAACCAAACGATGTAGTCTCGAACGAATGTTAGTATTTTCAATAACATCACCAGATACCTAATTTAAAAGAAACAAAAATATATCAAAATGACATAACACAGATATCAAAAAATATATCATTGCTCAAATTTAAGATCATAACCTTGGCCGACAATTTCTTCATTATGTGCCACATACAAAGCCTATGACGTGACTCAGAAAATACCTGAACTTTTGCTTGCCGTATAGAAGGATCATGATCACTTAAAACTAACTTGGGTTGTTCACCATTACAATTAAGAAAGGATTGAAGCAGCATTTGTAAGAGTCGATAGTCTCACTACTAATCAAGGCAGCTCCAAAAGTAACACATTTTTTGTGGTGATCTATACCAGTAAAGGGAACAAATATCATTTTGTACCTGGAAAAGTAAAATTTGTTAACATTATAATCATATGTTTTAAATATAAAGTACATCTGATAAATTAAAAACAAAATGTGGAATCAAATGACTCGCCTATTAGTCTGATGCGTGGTATCAAAAGCCAAAACGTGACCAAAAGCTTTATAATTTAACTTAGATATCTCATCTGCCCAAAAGATAGATCTTAACTTGCCATTTTCAACTGTAAAATCAAAAAATAATCTGGGGCAACACTCGTAACGATCTTTCAACCGGTTAATAACTAACTGGAAATATCTATCACCTATGAAAATCCTCATTCCATTGTAAAAGTTCTTGAAATCAATAGGTGTGCCTCTAACGTTATGATGACCACCCTTTATTGAGAAAAGTAGACGATGAGCAACAGTAGGACCAATTCTATTTAAACTCATCTGGTGGATAAATTTTTTGGTTGAAAATGAAAGCTTTCTAGATATCTTAGTCAAGTCACGGTTAAAAGTGTCAACAAGACAATGATTGTGATATTCTACAAACTAAGACACAATAAAGTTAGATGTTTCACGACAAAATGAAACACCTAGGTGAGCCTTACAATCAGTTATGGTGAATGTCTTTTGCCTGACATACATTTAGGGTTCAGACATGGAATCAAATGAACCTTTACTTTGGGGTGTACCGCACTTGTTACAACTCAAATACTTGTGTGTAACGACACCTTTCCATTTCTTAGTTTGGCCTTTGCGGACAGAAAAACTAGATTCTTCAGCATACTTATAATACATAGTAACAACATCTTCCCAGGATTTAAAAACAGTGCCTTTAATAGGTTTTAAGTTTTTATCAATCTTTGGATGCCAAAACTTCGTACCATTAGGAGAATAATAAACATAATAAGCATCCTCTTCTTGAAGAATTGTTGGTTCTATGAAAACAGGAGATACGACATTTGGTTGGCCTAAGGATGTTTGGTTGATAAAGACATTCTCTAAAAAAATATTTAAATATAGTAGACAATAATATTTTAAAAAAAGGGATTTTAAGTTGTTAAAGCATTATATCAAAACCATTTATAACCCAATGGAGTATTTAGAAACAATAAAAACTAGACTCATAACATCAATATGAGTTAATGAATACTACCTTGTCTGGTGGGAGTAATTAAGTTGTTCAGAAAAGTATTCAAAGTAGACTGATCAAAAGGGATACTAAAAACTTTTCTGCTGGGAGTAATTAATGTGATATCATTAGGAGGAGGATTATAGCCGGCTGCAACATCCATCATGATAAAGGTAAAGTGGGTGAAGGAAGGTGGATAAGATTAATGGTGAGTTTTAAATTGTGTTTATAGAAGAAGAAGTAAACAAAATATAGGGGGGAAAGTATGAAATGACATCTACTGAAATATGAAAAGACACCAAAGAACAACAATATAAAAAAGATCTTCCAACATCAATATAATAAATTAAAATAAATGGGGTTCAAAGGAGTTCAAAGTGGTTCCACCAAATAAATAATAAGTGTCTTCTCCCAAACTCCCACCCACATCCCATTCACATTTCAAGTGATACATTTTACTCTACCCACAAAAAAAAAAAACAAAAATGTATCCCGGCCCAAGTACACCTCTGGAGGATGTTATTGAAAACAAAAGGTGTTTTGGACTAAATAACACCACAGTTGAAAATCCTGCTAACAATGTGGTAAACCAGCTAATCAGCCAGTGGAAACTGGCATTGTCCAGGTTGAACCGAATGGTGAGGTTAACAATCAACCACAGGTAGACGAGAACTCACATGAAGACGACCATCCTCCTCCTCCTCCACCTCCTCCTCCTTGTCTTCGACCCACACAAGAAGTACCTGACTGGGCAGAAGGGTACGAAACAGACCCCGGGGCGTTATAAGAACCACCGTTACACTCTCCTCCACCTTCACAGCCGGAACCAGATGGTTACGAGTCTGAACCCGAACCCTTTTACTATGTCAGTGATTCTGACGAGTCATGGGACTACTACAATTGGGGGAGAAAATAAGTTGTTTAATGTTTAATTATTTTCTATTCTTAACTTAGGTTTAACGTTTAATTATTTTAAAGTTTAATGTAGGTTGAATATTTAATTTACGTTTAATGTTTAATATGTATAACAATGGTTTAATGTTTAATTATGTATATTATTGGTTTAAGTTTAATGTTGTAGCTCTACTCAAAACTTGGGTGTGATTATTTGTTAACATACTCTATGTTTTTTACCCTGTTTTTACATTAATCCACAATTATCACGTGATTGGATCTCAAAAGGACATACAGTCTAGCATAAAGAAAAAGTAATTAAAAATATATACACAAAGAACATATGTTAAGAAGCTTTCTATAACATATGTTAACATATAAAAAACATATGTTATCATAAAAAGGACATGTCATCATAAAAAGGACATATGTTATCATACGTTTATGTCCTACAACATACAATGACCATACTAACACAATGTGACAAGATAAAGGGAAATACAGTAAAATAAAAAGATAAACCACAAAGATCTAGATTATATTAATAAAAAAATGAGTTCAAGATTAGAACTACAAATACAAAAGACTAAAAGCATACTAAAAAGAAAAGAAATAACAAGCTAATAAAAGGAAATGGTACAAAACAAAAAAAAATGAAGGTGATATATCAGGAGTGTAATCACCATATTGGTTATAACGAACTGGACTGACTCGAGCCCACTGCCACAGTAAGCATTAATCACCCATCAAATTTGGATACGAGTGGTAATCATCACACAAAACGCAAAAATCAAAATCGTTAGGATCAGGAGTCGGAGAACCAGATATAACCGAAGATGTAACTTCATCAGAAACATGATAAGCATCGAGATGGGTAAGTGCGGTGACCGGCTCGG
The DNA here is from genome assembly GCF_021521415.1 of Bidens hawaiensis. Classification (NCBI taxonomy): domain Eukaryota; kingdom Viridiplantae; phylum Streptophyta; class Magnoliopsida; order Asterales; family Asteraceae; genus Bidens; species Bidens hawaiensis. The sequence continues at coordinate 30,484 of NW_027497304.1, read as the reverse complement.
ATGTATAATCAACATGTTGAACAACGTCAACAGATACGGGGAGGTCAAGTGTTGGATTAATTTGATGAACAACTGGAACAACATCAACAGGCACGGGGAGGTCAACGCTTGAATAATGAAGATCATAAGAATCGTATGGTGTTAGTTGATGTTGTTTCTTTGAAGGAGAAACCCCTGAAAAATCTAACAGTCGCTTTGCTTTGGGAGACATGTGTGAAGAAAGGTAAACTGGAAAAAAAATTGAAAATTTGAAGTTGTAAAGAGAGAGGATACGAAATAAACAGGAAAAAGAAGATACGAACAAGAAAATCGGTGATTTGACAAGTTGAAAGCATAAAGCCGGAAAAATAAGAGGATGGATTCAAAAAGACTAATTTACCCTTATAGTTAAACAACTATTAAATATATCAAGTGAACACATGGCAACACCACATCCACATACTTGAGTTTCCAGGGTTTTCACAACTTGAGAGGGTTTCTGGCATATATTTTCCCCATATATATGTGTGTGTGTGTGTGTGTGTACCAAGATTCAGAAAAGTGACTAGTTAAAATGTCGGTTTTAACAAAATACTGATTAAATATTATATTTATAATATAATTTAAATAATTAAATATAATAAGATATTAGCTTAAATGAATTATTACCCAAAAATAAAACAAAAACGGGTTGAGGGTGGCTCAAACCCGCGCCCCCAGCCATTCCAAGCCTTAACACACACACCCTAGCCAACTGGGCTAGGGTGCTAGTTGGTAATAACATGAAAAGGATTATTATAAAGAGATAGACAACAAACTAGTTCATACAATGAACCCTAACAATCACAATCAGCCAATACACTTGATGTTTGGAACATTGTTCATAGGGTTAATGTTGCAGACACAAATACGAACCAGATCATGTATTAATTACCTAATACGATGTTTGATTTATGGTTAAACTTATCAAAACAAGGCCGACAAGAACACGATCACGAACAAGTATCCACAAGCTTCGGAAATGTAATTAGTTATAGGGCTTTGATCGCGACGTGCCTAGGAATGTGCAAATGTGTGGAATTGAGTTATGATCACTCCTAAGGTATATTAATCAATTTAGGTCAATGACGGTTTGCAATAAAATCAATACGTATCAGAATTTATTGTATTTTCTAAATTAACAGTGTCGGTAAGAACGAATTAGGCAATAATAATATTATGCCTGATTCAATTACCAATATTATGACGAAAATTGTGGCTCAAGATACAAAGCGGGTATACGGGTTGCGATATGGGTCAAATATAAGGGATTAGGTAACGGGTTAATGGGTTAGATGAGTTAATTGAATTATAATATGCATATATTGCAACTAGGTCCGTAAAGTATGAAAATGGAAACCAAAACGAGTAAAAGTAGAGTTTGGGGTGGAAATTGTATAAGTTTGAATGTTAATGTCACACCCTCAAAATCCACTAACGGAGTTTTACCGTCAGAGGGTGTGAACTGGCAGGATCGGAATCATTAGTTATAACCAAACCAAAGAAAAACGTTTAAATGAAAGTAAGTGCGGAAGCGTAAAACCTTAATTCAAAAGTTGCGTCACGCAGGACGACTTAAAACCAAATGTAACTGTTAAAATTAAGTTTGCAGAATAAAAGTGTTTTCATTAATGCATGCTCCTAAACCGCGAGCCCGCCTCGGCTACCTGAGAATAACATACTAAAAGTGTCAACACAAGGTTGGTGAGTTCACAAGTAAAATAAGATAAATCGTTTAGCGTTTTGCGTAACCTCGTTACGACGTTTAAATGTTGCGTAACCCCGTTACGACGTTTGAGTGTGTAACCACGTTACAGCGTTTGAGTGTGTAACCACGTTACAGCGTTTAAGTGTGTAACCACGTTACAGCGTTTAAGTGTTTTGCATTACCAGATAGTGTTATGTCAAATTATATATCGATAGGTAGCTAATCTATACAACAAGTATCGCTAAGTGGTTCGCGACCGAAGCTGACTGTTTATCAAGTGCCCGTCACCAGGTCCTCCAGACCATGGTAAGTGTTAGCCAAAATTTACACCCACTCAACCTCCAGTTGAGCTTAGCGTCGGGTGGGGTTTGTCAAACCCAGTAGTACTACCCAAAAGTGACTCGCTATTCCAAATATTAACCGGTCCGATGTGTGGGACTTCAAATGTTACGTATGCCGCTTAGCCTTTACAAGTGATATATAATTTATAACAAAATCTTTCATATGCGTTTATCTCAGAAAATATGTTTATCGGAGTATGTTATCTCCCCCAAGTGAAAAACGTTTGAAAACAGTTTAAGAGTGGGGTAAGTGAACTCACTGTTTGCGAAGAATATCCGATCTAGATCACCGAGTGATGCGCGTCGTAGAAAACTCTCTAGCGTTCTAAAATAACAAAGAGATTTTCTAAGTATCGGAATGTTTAACGAGTCTCTAGACTCGGCACATAATACCTATGCACGTAACATGTTTCGTGTTTCGTTTGTGAATCGTGTGTGACTTAAACAAGTAAAATTGTGATACGATACATGAGTGAGCAATTACTTTCGTGTCACGTATTAATAACATACTTATTAGCAATTATTCCCGTAGGGGCATTTTGGTCAACAAACAAAGACTAACTAACCATTATTCCCCATAAGGGCAATTTGGTCAATTCATGGCAATCAACTAGCAACTATTCCCCGCAAGGGTATTTTGGTCAAAATACAACAATTATATAAAAACTATCATATTTCATGCATTCCTATACAACTCAGCAGCTAGTTTCGTTATGACAGAATTTCTACTTGAAAGATTGCACTAGTTTACCGATTATAACGTCTCAATTAATTTACCAAAAATTACCACAGGAGCATACATATCTTAGGTTTCCAGAACATCTTTTATCTTATTTTTATTCCATATAGATTGTTCATAATGATCAAAACATTACAGCTAACTTATATCAGTCAGATTCATGCACATCAGAATGTTATTTGCAATTCCCGTTAAACGAAAAATCCAATAAATGCAAGACCACTTGGGTTTGGTTCCTAACTCAGTGAGTCAACCTCCAGAAGTGGAACCAACCCAATTGGTCTCGTAGTTCATGAGATATAACATTTACAACATAACCTAACAGCAGGTCTAACAGCTCAGCTTTGCATCACGTTTTTGTAAAATCATAAAAGTATACTTCCACTTATCCAAAAATTACGAATTTATACTTCATAGAAACTAGACTCAACCTAGTTTACTGCAGTACCCACAATCTCAATCAATTTTCACGTTTACACTTCGTTACAGTCAGTTAAACATCGTATATACGTTCTGTCCAGAATCTGTTCACATCAAAACTCATCATAATAACAATCTATGAACTATCATGCATCCATATAACCCTCTAGACACTATAACTACTATCCATGCATATCAATCACACCATACATACAAGATTAGGGTTTGTGTTTTAATTCAAATCAAGAACAACAATCAATCATGTATCAATATCAATCTAGTTATCAATCTATTATCCAACTAACAAGAATCATAACAATCACATACATACAAGATCGGCCGATTTAGGGTTTTCACACAACCCATCAAACATCAAAATTAAACAACAAAGAGGTAAGAGATGATCAAGTATACCTTCCTAGCACCTAGTTCTTGGATTAATCTCTTGATTTGATGTGTATATGTGTGTGATGGTGGACGGCAGCCGTGGGTCAAGAGAGGGAGAGAGAGCCGATCGGTGGTGTTGTAGGTTTAGAATAATAGGTTAGGGTTTGTTTATTAGTGATATATTTATAAACAAACAAGTTACACTCTAGTCCTTCTACTTTCAAGTGTTGTTTTTCTAGAACATTCTATCCTAACTTGCACATAATCATGACAATAATATAACACATAATCCTAACACATAGTTATCACATCATTAGTGTTTTAGTGTGCTTCGTTTATTCCTCAATCGTTTGCGTTTCGGTGCAAATCCCGAAAGACTACTACACATGTAGTAAGTGTTAAGCGTCATTTAAACCCTAGTTTAAATGTAATGAATTATGCGTTATAGATTCAACGATCTTAAAGTTTGAATTAACGGAGTTGAGTTAACGAGGTTAACCTGAAATTGACGATTGTCACAGTTAAATATATATATTTAATAAATATAATAAACGAATGATAATAATATAATAATATATTGATAAACATGATATTTGATTGATAAAATTTCCCGAACATAAAAACGGGTCGGGTCACGGTTAATAAAATAGTAAATTAAAATCTAAGTTGTTACAGTATCCCCTACTTTTAGGAATTTCGCCCCCAAATTAAAGAATACTAGAACAAAACCATTAAATTTTAAGGAAATGAAAATTTTAAGTATAATTTAAAACTAATCATAATACGGAACTTTTAATAGCTGAAGCAACCCTTCAAATGAAAATTTGATATGTGCACTTATATATAGGATGTACCAACGGCGTATCCACCATGTCCTTATCATATTTTTAAACTTCTGCAATGGTTCAAGAAGATGGTGAACGTGTTTATCCATTTTGAATGTCCGGACGCCAAACGGACTAAGTTCGCCTCGAGCGTTTTCGAGGATCGAGCTATCACTTGGTGGAATGCTTTCAAAGCCGATCGAGGAACTGAGTTGGCTGTGGCCGTGCCCTGGGACGATCTCAAGGAGGCCATGAAGGAAGAGTTTTGCCCCGAACATGAACTGCAAATGCTTGAAGCTGTGTTTTGGGAGCTCAAGCAAATCGGTGGGGGATAACTCCACCTATTCCAACCGCTTCCGTGAGCTTAGCCGTATCTTACTTCACCTTGTAACCCCCGAGAACCGTGGCATTCAAAATACATTCGCGGTTTACCAACCATTTTCTATGATGTTGTGGTGAGTCGTGACCCTTTAACCATCGGTGAGGTTATGGACCTAGCTGCTTCCCTCACCAAAAATCATGTTAGGGATGGAACCTTGTCCCGAAAGGATTCCAAGCCTAATCCCGACAAGACCGAAACCGACTCATTCGTTGATGCTAAAGCCGAACCCAAGCCTGCTTCCTACAACAAAAATCACTGCAACAACAACCACAACAAGCGTAAAGCCAACCATCAAAACTATGATGTTAACCAACCTCCTATCCAAAACCAAAATGCCCCGAAGAAAATAGTCTACGCCGGACCTCATCCTCTATGCGCCAAGTGTAACCATCATCGCCCTGCTCAATTCCCTTGCCAACTATGCACCCAATTTAATCGTTATGGCGACCTTACTAATACTTGTCGTGTCCCGCCTAATGCACAAGTTGCCCCACATGGTCAACCCGGTGTTCCTAATACCCGTGCTTGCTATCATTGTGGAGACCAAACCATCTCCGCAACACGTGCCCTCAACTTATCTATGCTCATCAAGCTCAAGCTATGGCTACACCCTACTACTTTACCCATGCTCACCAAGTTCAAACCCATCAACCCCATGTCCTTCAAGCTCCTCCCATAAATCAAGGTCAGCCTTACCTAACCCAACTCTATCGAACCCCACACCCGCAAGCTCAAGTTTACCTAACATATTCTACTCAATCCCCTGCTATGCAACTTCAACCCATTCAAGCTATTCTAAGTCAATCTACCTCGAATGCTCAAGCTCTTATGAATTCAAATCCTCAAGGTGCTTCAAGTCAAATCAACTAAGCTATTCAAGGACTCGGAAGACTTCTGCTATTTTTCTTATTCTATCTTAATTTATTTTTGTCTTTTCCCAATTATGAATTATCAAGGTGCTTCAAGTCAAATCAACTAAGCTATTCAAGGACTCGAAAGACTTTTGCTATTTTCCTTATTCTATCTTAATTTATTTTTTTCTTTTCCCAATTATCTATATTATATATAAAGGAAGAGTGATGGGCACAAGCGTCTTTTCATAATTGCATGCGAAGGATAAAACCGACATTTCATAATAGGGCAAGAAAATTAATTTGTCAATGTATCCACAAATTCTTAAAGCTTTAAGTACAACATTATGAAGCTTCACTTTTTGTGAGATTACCCTTCAATCCTTTAGAAAACAAAAGGTTATGGTTTAAATATGTTGTTGTTGTTGTTGTTATTATTATTATTATTATCGTGACTATCTACATTCTTAACTCTCATGTTTCATTATGTTTCTATTAACTTTGTTAGCTTATATATAGTGGCTTCTTGTGCTTGTATTAGATATACATACATAGATACCAATGACTAACAACCTCCATTTTCTCTACTTATCATGCTCTATATACACTATTTCTCTAGGTTCAAAGAATGTAATAAGGAAATGTTGAGGCGATTTGGGCCAAGGAAGAAGATGCTATATAATGCCTGAATATTGTGAAAGCTCGAACTAAACTAACCACACTTTTGGTAGTGTCGGAAATTTGTAAAATTCATTGTGTTGGTTTACATCAACTGGCGGCTTGAGATATGATATATATAATACAATCTAGATGTGGTTGTGAGATTATTATTATTATTAAAATTGTAATGCATATGAAGGAACATTACTACTATTACCACCACCACCACCACCACTACTACTAGATTAATAATAGATTGATTGATTGATGATATGTGTTGGTACATGATGTCAGTAGTTTAGTATCTAGTGTCTGTAATCATGTTAGTTGGTTTTGTTTATGTGTTTTAGATAACTTGTCTCACAAGTTCGCCTAATATAAGCGAACTTGTGGACAAGCGAAGTTATAGACAACTTCGCCTAGTCTGTTAGGCGAAGTTGTCGATAACTATATATGTTTGGCTACGGCTTGTTTGTAAGTAAGGTTTTCAGTAAGTGTAATTGTGATTTGCGTATCACGTGTTAAAGGAGTTGCAATACATCGTGTCTTTTGAGTATTGTAACGTGTGATCGTGTTCGGTATTAACATAGTTTACATCCTACGCTCGTATCGTCTTACGTAGGGATTCCGCACCTACGTAGTACGAGATACTTCCGTGTAGATCCGGCTGGGAACCTATAATTGGTATCAGAGCATTTGCTCGTGATTGTGTGGTTCAGGATTATCACACGAGTGTAGAAATCGTTCCGTTCGATTCTTCGCGGGACGAGTTTACGTTGAAATACCGCGTTTTTGTGTCCTACCCATCTCCCACTATCAAATATAACCCATTACACCTTCGCATACCTCGCAATACGTCAAATTAAAACCTGCAAAAACCTTGTGTTCATCAGGCGAAGTTGCTGTCACTGTTCGTAGGGTTTAGGCGAAGATATTAGTTTAAGCGAAGTTATCATTAACTTCGCTTGTCTCACAAGTTCGCTTGAATTAAGCGAAGTTAACATCAGGCGAAGTTTAGAAAGAAGCAAAGTTAATCTCAAGCGAAGTTGAGTATAACTTCGCCATCTGAGTAAGCGAAGTTGTGGAAAATCAGCGAAGTTAAGCTTAAGCGAAGTTAAGCATAACTTCGCCTACTGGGCACTGTTTAAAATAATAAAAAATTATTTTATACTTTCCTCGTGTTTTGAGTTGTGTTTCTTTCAACGATGACTTCGATAAACATTACGGAACTGGTGAAAATGGAAGTTGAGGCCGGTTCAGCAACTAAGGCTCCGAAAATGCTTAAGGGTACCGATTTCGTTGCTTAGAAAGATCGGTTTGAACAGTACGTTAAATATCATGATGCTAAGATGTGGGTGTGCATACAAGATGGATGCATTCCACCAACGGCCTTGTTTGAGGGTCGTGATCAAATAAAGAAGTACAGTAAGATGGATGAGGAGGAGAGGAAAATGTATGAGGCAGAGAGTATAGCTCATGCGGCGATCACCATGGCCCTTCCACAAGAGATTCTTCACACTTTCAGGAAATACAAAACTGCTAGAGAGCTATGGGAAGCTCTAGAAAATCGATATGAAGGTAATGTGGGGATACGTGCATCCAAAATTAAACTACTAAAAACCCAATTCTAGGTGTTCAAATATTTGAAAAATGAATCACTTGATGATATCATCACAAGATATTATCACCTGATGACCGAACTCAGCAATTACTCCATTGTATACAAAGAAGAGGAGATAGTAGAGAAACTTCTTGATGCTCTTCCACCGAAATGGGAAATGTACACAGTTTTGATGAGAGAAGATAAAGAGTTTGCCGATATTGATTTGGAAACATCAGTCAATAAATTACGAACTTTTGAACTAAACATGGTTCGGAAAGAGACACCAACTGATCAGGTTTAGGATCTGGGAATGTACGGTGCAAAAGTTAGTTCAAGTTCAAGGTCAGAATCATCTGCTTACTACTCAAAGGGAGACTCAAGCTCAAGCTCAACTCATGATGGTCATGTGACTCTCAACATGGATGGTGATGTATGTTTTGTAGCTGGAGGAAGTAATTCTTCAAAACCTCAAGCCACAACTGGTAGTTTTTCCTCAAATGTTCCGACCAACAACTACTCACAGATGCCCATGAGTGTTAAATCAGCTGAACAACAGTTTGCTCTCTATGCATCCTTCATTGCATCTTACGAAAACTACATCAAAGGTAAAATAGTCGACCCTACAACTTTAGATGAAGACTATGATCAGATTGATGCTGATGATCTAGAAGAGATGGATCTGCAGTGGCAGATGGCTATGATAGTAAGACGGGTTAAGAGATTCATGAAGAAAACATGCAGAAAGTTCGTTGGAGAAAGACCAGGGTTTGACAAATCAAAGGTTAGATGCTACAACTGTCAACAAAATGGTCACTTTGCCAAGGGATGTACCAATGAGAGAGTCGAACGTAGTCAGAACAGGCCTGCACAACAGAATGGGGGAGATAGTGAGAATAAGGCTATGGTAGCTAGACACAATAGTGGGTATAGCTGGAATCTACAGGTTGAGGAAGTCTTCGAACAGGCAAATTTGGTGAACATCGAAGCTGCAGGAAGTGAGAAAGAGACGGGAGAAAATCAAGCTTACATGGCAGAAGTGAACGATCAGCTCTCTGAGGTAAGTTCTGAACTTCATTGTATGCAATGTGAAAATCTGTCTGAACAATTGAAAACAATAACTGATTAGTTTGTTAGTTTGGACGCTCAATTTAAAACACTAAAAGAAGATCATCATTACACTAAAACTAGAGAAAACAGTTACTCGGTAAAAATAAAAGTTAGTGAAAAAGATATCAGAAGTCTTAAAGCCAGTCTAGCTGAAAAAATACAAGTAATTGATCTTAGTTATGAAGTGTTAGAGGAAAAACCAAACTAATTGCTGAAAGGGATAAACAGATGGCTGATTACCAGGTAAAAGTGGTGGAATTAAACAGAAAAATTGAACAATTTAGAAACTCCTCAGCAATGCTTGATCACATCGTAAGTGTTCAACATTCCCCAGTTAACAAAGGGGGAATTGGATTTTCTGAAGTTCCACCACCGTATAACCATAATTATACGTATAATCCGTGTAATCAGAAATCTGCTGATGTTGAGATTAGTCAGACAGTTCCTGTCAAAGTTTCGATTAAAGAACCTGAGGTTAGTAAAAATGAAACGAGTAAACCTGTTTCGAATGTTAAGGTTTCTGTCCCTAGTTCTGTCTCATCAAATTCGGACAAGACATCCGAATCTAGTGAGATAAAAGAAGAGGTAGTGTTACTAAAACGTGGGGAGGAATGTAAGCCAACTGAAAAGAACTCTCCCGTAAACCCGTTTGTCCCACCATATGTTAGACAAACGAATAGTAATGCAACCTCAACATCTGAAACAACTGTTGAGACGAAAGTTGAACACAGGAGCTGTTTCAGATGTAATCAAATAGGACACCTGATTGCTGGTTGTCCTCTGAATCAGAGATTCAGAGGTATGAGGCCTCCGAAAACTGAGAATAAAACTAACAGTAATTACTATAATGGTAAGAATGCTAACTCACCAAAGTTCATACATTGGACTAATCCAAGAGTTCAAAGAAATCGATCTCATTTTTTCTCAGTTAACAACCAAACCAACAATTATAACTCGGTTAATCCACTAAGGTTTGGATGGCCTCATAGTCAATTCTCAAGAAGGTATCCTTTCAGAACTTACAGAAATCACTCTCAAACTAACTTTGGGCAGTCAAGGTACGGGATGCCATTTAACAGATTTAATCGACCCAAGACCAGTAGGTCTTGGGTCCCCAGATTTTAATCTTTTCGTTAACTGTGCAGGAACAGTTGAACAGGACTGTAAATAATCGTTGGGTTGTGGATAGTGGCTGTTCCCGACACATGACTGGTAACAAGAATTTGTTACACGAATGGAAACCTGTTCAAGGAGGTAGGGTAAGTTTTGCTGGAGAGAGTGGTGGTAGAATTACTGGTATTGGAACTGTGACAAATGATAAAATGAAGTTAGAAAAGGTGAATTTTGTAGAAGAGTTGAAGCATAATTTGTTGAGCGTGTCTCAGATTTGTGACAAAGATTACACAGTGCACTTTACTAAAAATGAAGCAATTGTTCTGTATCTGGTTTTAAGATACCAGAGGCATGGGTGGTGATGAAAGCTCTAAGAGAAAAGAACACATACGTCATGGATATGAGGTCAACTGAGATGACAACAGAAGAGTCATGTCTTCTGTCAAAGGCAACTGAATCCGAGTCCGAGTTATGGCATCGAAGAATGGGACATATACATCTCCGTAAAATGAATTATATTGTCAAGAATGGACTAGTGCTTGGTGTTCCCTTGAAGAATTTCAACTTTGAAGATCAATGCTTATCGTGCAAAAAGGGAAAACAGCACAAGAAACCTCATCACTCCAAGATGGTTAACTCAAGTGTCAGTACACTAGACCTACTTCACATGGATCTCTTCGGGCCCGTGAATGTAAAGAGTCTAGGTGGAAGATTACTCTCGATACTCTTGGGTATACTTTCTGAAGTCAAAGGATGAGACGGTTCAGTTGGTAATTAACTTGATTACCAAGGTTGAAAACATTGTTGGGAGAAAGGTCAAGTACATAAGGAGTGATAATGGGACAGAGTTCAAGAACTACCAGATGGAGTTGTTCTGTTTACAGAAAGGGATAGACCATCAATACAGTGCCCCGTATACTCCGCAACAAAATGGGGTGGCTGAGAGGAAGAACAGGACGCTAATTGAAGGAGCCAGAACCATGCTGGCTGATGCTAAACTTCCCGTGGTGTTCTGGGCTGAAGCAGTTGCCACAGCCTGTTATATCCTTAATCGTGTTTTAACTGTTAAAAGGCTAAATAAAACTTGTTATGAACTTATGCATGGTCGAAAGCCAAACTTGAATGGTCTCAAACCATTCGGGTCCCCATGTATGATATTAAAGACAAACTCTAAATTTGGTGAGAAAGCCGACGAAGGTATTTTAGTCGGATATGTTGTTGGGACACCCAACAGACGAGTCTTTAATATATCGACCAGCAAGGTCGAGGTGGTATGTAACACTGACATCACAAGTTACAAACCACCAAAGCCTAGCATGGGACCCGCTGAGGTTTTCGATTATGATAAACTGTTCAAATCTTTAAATATGCCTTACTTGGATTTTGTAGAAGTTGATGAGAAAATTGCGACACAGATTCTGTATGATGAGGAAGAAAATTTTGTGCAACGTCCGCAGTACGATGAATGTCAACCTTCCTCGTCAACTGCTGCTGATACCCCTGCTGCCACTACTGAAGACGAATTTTTCAATCCATTTCACTCTCAACAACAATCACCCATTGATGAACTCTCTTCGAACCTAGAAGGCAATCTCCAAGTCAGTTCGGTTCCGACTACTGGAGTTCACAAAAATCACCCTTTGGAGAACGTGATAGGTGATCTGTCTGACGGTGTACAAACAAGACGAAGAAGCTTGAATGAGCACACTTGTGTTTACACAAGCATTAAAGAAACGGGTATCTTAAATGAATGCTTGTACACCTGCTTCATCAGCTAGATTGAACCAAAGAACTATCAAATGGCTATAAAGGACAGCTCGTGGGTCGAAGCCATGCAAGAAGAGTTAGCCCAGTTCGAGAAGATGGAGGTATGGAAATTGGTTGCAAAACCGAAGTATGTGCATGCAATTGGCACCAAATGGGTTTTCAAATGTAAGAGAGATGAGAAAGGGATAATCATAAGAAACAAGGCAAGGCTGGTAGTAAAAGGGTTTATTCAGCAGGAAGGAATCGACTACAATGAAGTGTTTGCTCCTGTGGCAAGATTGGAAGTGATTCGACTATTTTTGGCATTTGCTGCACACAATGAGATGAAGGTGTTCCAATTAGACGTGAAAAGTGCTTTTCTTAATGGTAAAGTCGATGAGGTAGTATACGTTGAACAGCCTCCGGGTTTTCCTGACCCTGACTTTCCTGATCATGTGTACAAGCTGAGTAAAGCGCTCTATGGACTACATCAGGCCCCTCGTGCCTGGTACGCCACCTTATCTGATTACTTGCTTGAAAATGGGTTCGAAAGAGGAAAGATCGTCAGCACGCTGTTTTTTAAGAGAAAAGGGCGAGATTTTCTACTAGTTCAAGTCTACGTGGACGACATCATATTTGCTGCATCAAAAGTCGTCATGTGTTAGGAGTTTGAAGAAGTCATGAAAAAGAGGTTTGAAATGAGTGCAATGGGTGAATTAACTTTCTTTTTAAGATTGCAGGTTGATCAGAAGAAAGATGGGATGTTCATCCATCAAACTAAATATGTCCAAGACGTTCTCAAGCGATTCAAGATGGAGGATAACACTCCATTTGATACTCCGGTTTGCGTCAATCACAAATTGGGTGCTGATTCGGACAGTGATGAAGACATGGACCCCACCCAATATCGAGCAATCATAGGTTCTTTAATGTATTTAACTGCATCTAGACCTGATATTATGTTTGCAGTTTGTCTCTGTGCTCAATTTCAGGCAAGCCCAAAGGAATCTCAAATGAAGGGAGTGAAGAGAATACTGCGGTATCTCAAAGGCAAGCCTAAGCTGGGTCTGTGGTACACAAAAGGGGGAGACTTGGATTTGATCGCTTACACGGATTCTGACTATGGAGGATGCAATCAGAATCGGAAGTCGAAAACAGGTGGTTGCCAGTTTCTGGGAGGAAGATTGGTGTCATGGCAGTGCAAGAAGCAGACCTCTGTCGCCATTTCTACCTGTGAAGCAGAGTACATGGCAGCATCAAACTGCTGCTCCCAGGTTCTTTGGATACAACAGCAATTGCGCGATTACGGTATGAATTTCACTCAAACTCCTATTTGTATTGATAACACTGCTGCAATCTCAGTAACTAACAATCCCGTAAAACATAGCAAAACTAAACACATTGACATTCGTCATCATTTTATACGGGATTGTGCTGAGAAGAAACTGATAGTGCTCGAAAAGGTTGATTCGTTAGATAATTTCGCTGATCTTTTTACTAAAGCGTTTGACCGAACTCGTTTTCAAAATCTTGTTGAGCTAAATGGGATGATCAATCCCGAGTAACCGTACTTTTCGTTGAGTAAAAAAAAAAACATCACTATCGCTTAGAATTATGTCGTTTGCTTCAGTTTGAAGGACATATCTTCGGATGTGTTTGGTCCTCACTTCTACAAGTATATTATGAGGATAGCCATTAACCAGATGACTGAAAGTGACCGGGGCGGTTTATGATGTGTTTTTATTCTTTCGCTGAAAAATAGTCGTTCTTACTTAGTTAGAAGGACACATATTCGTATGTGGTCGGTCCAGCTGATCCATTGGATCTTCAGGATAGCCGTTTACCTGAAGACTTTGACTTGATCGGGGCGATATAATTTAATTTTTTTTGAGGGAGATGATATAATTTTTCAAGTCTACAACTTCGTAAGAAGTTTCTATACAATGTTTCTAAGAAAATTGATCCAACCTTGGAAAGTGATACACAAACTATTTCTGTGTGCTTAACTAGTGAAGTTATTAGGTCTAAAAGACTCTAGAACAGTCATTGTATGTTATGGTAGCTTTTTATGGTGCGTAAAAGTTAAAGTGATACTAACTAAATCTTCTCGATTTAAAGGGAAGACTCATTAAGAGTTGTGTATGTCTCCATATACATCTTTCCGAATGATAGGCAGAAAAGCGATTACCCAGTCATACACGAGCCCGTGAGTGTTCTTATTCCCACGAAGATAGTGTGTCAAGTACCTGCAGTGATCCAGATTCGGGACTTGCAGTAGTCTACTGTTTGAAGCTATGTAAATCTTTATTATTAAAAAAATAAATAAAATAAAAATAAAATAAAATAAAATAAAATAAAAAATTTTTTGATTCTTGTTAAGACTTCTGAAGCTTATAATGTTATACTTATCAATCAAGAGGCAAGAAAAAGAACGGGAAGAAGACTCTAAAAGATCAAGATGTATTTACGGTTTAATCAGACACTACGGGTCGAGGTCAACTCGGGGTGACTTGGGGAAAGCCAAATACGCTTTGAGAATAGATAGGAGGCATCACAATCTCTGATGTGTTGACCATTTAAATTTTGAGCTTAATTGAACCTAATCCGTATCACAGAAGCGATGAAAACCATACTAAGTTGTTGACCTGCTTACAACCTGTTTCTTTAAGTCATAATACCGCTGAACATGGATCTATGTGACAGTCACTTAACTAGTATGATTCCTGTTCGGATCTTTTCTAAAACATGCTAGTCCCTGTCAAGACTGAAATTTGATCCCGTATACTTTATTTCTAAAATTTACTTTACATATTTCATTTTACGGTTCAAAGCTTGGTTACTTGGTTCTTTGATTTTAACATTTAAATCTTTAACGGAAGTTATTAAAAGACAATTACATTCTGTTCAAAGTATGAGGGCCTGTTATGTAAGTTTGATGCTAGGCGAAGTTGTGCAGGGTAGGCGAAGTTGTTAAGGGGAGAAGTTATGGATAAGCGAAGTTAACCATAACTTCGCCTGGGCATATTCAGACCTATATAAGAGTCAACTCAGTCAAACCCTTTCATATTCTCAAAACAGGCGAACTTATACTCTAATCAACCTCGGCGAAGTTAACTCTCGAATCAAACCTTGTTATTATTCTCAAATTCAATCTGTCAGGTCCCAATTTTGTATGGTCGATTCGGCTCAGATCTTTAATCAATCATGTCATAACTCACACAAAAATTAATCGTGTCGACAAGAGAGTTAATGACGGGTTGCTGTATTTAGAAAGATATCCGTTTGTTAAAGGCGGAATCAATAACAAACATACGGTTGCAATGAATATTCAAAGATAGAAGACACACACAGGATTCACTCAAAAGATTTCCATTTATAAAATGTTAGTCATACAAAAGGAGTAATCGATTTAGGGTTTATAAGGAATCCTCGGACAGCCGTTACACACACAAAATATTCTCAATTAATGTGTCATGTGTATTCTGTCTCCGTCTCTCTCTTTTTTCGATGTCTTTTGGCGGCGTGCCCTAATTATTCTATTTATAGGCCTGCCAACCTAGGACAGCTGTCATTCCTTCTAGAAACCCTATCCGATAGTACATATTCAAATTACATATTCAAAAATAAAACTAAGTGTAAAACAAGTCTTCCGGGTAGGCTTTTCATTAAACTTCAGTCTCCGAGTACGCAGTGTACTAGGCCTTCCTTTAGACTTGGTAAACATAGAAGTGTACTCGGGATCAGTTTCCGGGTAGACTTTACTTAAAGAATATTTACCAAGTAAAATATTTACCGAGTAGACTTCAATCTTCTCAGACTTATCAAACTTTGCTCGACAAATCCTTACGAGCAACATTGTTCTTCTATGATCCTGTTCGGCTCATTGTCAGTTGAACAACTTATTGATAAGGCGTACTCGGGAGTACATACCTTACTTGAGCAGAACCTTACTCGAAATAACTTAGAGATATTCTATTAACTCATCAAGTATACTCGGACCATAATTATTAAAGAATACCTTGCCCGGTCTTCCAATCACTTGGCTTCATGGACTTGGTTGACCAAACCTTACTCGGAAGAGTAAAATACTTGGTCTTGAAGAACAACCCTGCTTGACAAAGTGAACCTTACTCGGATATGCTAAATCAATGATCCTTACTCGGAAATCACTAAAAAGCATACCTTGCTCGGATATCCACTTAAGAAGACTATTTGAAGTAAACCTTGCTCGGGAGGCAAAATCTCATACTCGGCTAAGTAAAAGCTTACTCGAAGGTCCAAGGTGTGCTCGGATTCAATACTTAGCAGTTTCTGAGGAGGTTGAGAAGATTCCAATCTTCCATATTCTTCGTTTAGGTCAAATCTTCTCATTTGGGTCAAATTCTTGACCCAACACAATCCGTGTTAAAGGTGTGTAGAGTCGGGATAACGTATAATTCGTGTCGATCATGTTAATCAGATGCCGTTTTGGTCCAGTTTGAGACCTCGTTCATGCAAACCTTAAACACCCGATTTTCAAACTTGTTTTAACGTGGTCGTAACCAACTTGATCGTCTAGATCTCCATAAAAACATGTTTTTTAGAGTCCACAATCATCAAATTCTCCAAAAGACATCTCTTCTGGCCCTCTAAAACTTTGCCGTTTCAGATCAGGCAAAGTTATAGTTTAGGCGAAGTTGTTCTCAACTTCGCCTTAGGCTTAACTTCGCCAGCTACTTCAATCTTTAACAACTCAGGGGCGAAGTTGTTCAAGGGGCGAAGTTATGGTTAGGCGAAGTTATCCTTAACTTCGCCTTAGACTTAACTTCGCCTTGTGCTTTTCATATTTTTTTAAAAGTTAATCAGTTGTCAGGCGAAGTTATTGTATAGGCGAAGTTGTGCTCAACTTCGCCCTATGTCTAAATTCGCCTGCACACTAAATTTTCTCGTAACTTCGCTGATGGTAATAGGCGAAGTTATGATTTGCTTTGACGATTTTCTAACTTAGTCCGTTTGTTATGCAGATATGGCAGCTGTAGCAGGAGTTGGTGGTGCTGGTGGTGACGAAGGTGGTGATAACAACCGTCAGTTCTTTCTGGGGCACAATATGTACATCACACTGGACCCGGATGCTAGCGGTGTTGATGATTATCGCGAGATCATCAATTTTCTTATTCGCTCGCGTATCTTTCATGCAATTACTACAACTCTGCCCATTTCTCTGCCGAATATAGAAGACTTCTGGCAGACGATTGAATACGATTGTAGAGTCGAGCCCCCAGTCATGCGCGCCGCAGTCAACAATCAAGAGGTGCAGTTCTCATCGGAACAGATAAGGGTCGCCTTGCAGTTTGGGAATGAAACGAGGGATTATCCTACAGACTTTGTTGCTCCATTCAGAGATGGTGCATTTTTAAGAATGGGCTATTCTGGTCCATTGGGTGACACTCAGAGACGTAAAGGATTCTTGTTGGATCAATGGTGTTTTCTCATGCACGTGATGATCGTATGCATGTCGGGTCGTAAGGCTGGAACGAACGGTATGGGTGCCACGATGCAATCGGCAATGACAGCACTGACTTACAACAAGCCTTACAGCTTCAGTCAGATGGTGTTTTATGAGATAGACCGTCAGAGACGAGCGGTGGCTCGTGAAAGATTCTTAATGTATCCAAGGTTTTTACAAATGATCTTGAATCATGTAGCTCCTACGCTACCTCAGCGCCGTCCGATTCGTTATGTAGAGAGTGTCAGCAAGAGGATTTTCGCACAATGCAGATCATCGAGTGCTCGAAGTAAACCAGAGCTTCGTCCACGACATACTCCGCTATTTGGGTATTTGATAAACCCGGCGTATGTTGGTCCTCGTGGAGACGAGTTTCCGGATCCGGCACCGCAACAGGCTGTTGTCTCTTAACCACCACCTGTGGTACAGCAAGCGTTTCCTGCTGCTCCTGTTGTGGCGCCGGAGGATCAAGTAGACCTTGAAGCTGCTTTTGGTGGCCAAGGATTTTTCGATATGGAACGAGTTGATCCTGAGGCAGAGGTTCAGGTCTCAGTAGCAGAGGTTTCTAGTGCTGATGTGCCGTTGATAGCTACGTCGGTAGCTGATTCTGAAAGAACCGACTCTGACTACTCAGCTGATGATGTTGCCGAAGCAAGACAGATACTGGTCGCTCAAGAAAGGATTCATGGAAAAAGAAAGAAAGATACAGATGACAGTGAATCTGATTTTGAGGAGGAGTTAGATCGGTCGGTTCGTTGATCAAAAAGGGCAAGAACGGGTGAAGGATCGGGAGCTGGTGAAAGCTCGAGGGTGGTTCGTTTCTCTCCACCCGCTTTATCTGGTATGACTATGGTCCCTGCATCCATGACTGTGACAAGACCAATCACCTCGGACGTTCCTGTTATATCTACATCATCCTCCTTTGGCATTCCACCCACTACATTCCAGTTTTCGGCTCCAGAAATTGTTTCCTTGCCACCTCCTACACTTACTCCATCGGAGGTTGTTGCAAGATTAGTTGAGTCGACACTGGTTGCCACTGCAGGATTATCTGTTACAATACCACCTGCGGTTACTTTTCAGCCTGTTTCTGATGTTCCGGCTACTTTGGGGATCCCTTCACCGTATGCTCAAGACACCTCTCATATGAGTTTTGATTTTGATGCAACCTTATCTGACTCAGACAGGATAGCAGCTCTTGAAAGGGTCGTGGCAGAATAGTCGAGAATAAACTTGATCCAGACTCACGCTATCCGGCGCCTTGTTGCAGAAAATCAGATTCAGTCGTCCCTCCTGATTGAGCACGGTAAACTTTTTGATGCCTTGAAACAGTTCTTGGCATCTCAGGGGGAGATGAGCTGCAAGGGCGATGAGCTGAGGACGAAGAAGAGTAATGATAGAGACGATGATCCCAATACATCGAAAGGTGCAGGTGGTGAGTTGCCAAGAACTGAACAAGCTCTTGGGACTTCCACATCTCAGGGGGAGTCAACTGGTGCAACTGGTGAATCAGGGGGTGATGATGTGGTGGTAGTGGATGATGTGGAAAGTTTGGATGATGATATTGTAGGTGACGACGATGTGTTACCGGTTGAAGAGATTGAGAAGATAGGAGCTGAGATTGTAATTGATAGTGAGATTGAAGAGGGAGAGATTGTGAAGAAAAATGTTGAGCATGAGATTCCGGAAGTTGATAAGACAAATGTGGGTCATGATATGGGAAGTGATGAGACTGAATGGGAAGAGCAGCCGAGATGGAAAGAAGGCTACGCTCAATGGTTCGTAAAGACAAAGAAACCAGCGGTTCCTACTATGTCTAAAAAAGAGTTATAATATCAAAGGGTATGCTGAATCAAAGAAGGGGATTATATGCTGGTTATATGATGAGCAGTTGAAGTTATTTGTAATTAAACGTTTTGACGGAGTTCAGTACTTCAAGAGGCTGTTGAGATCGTTGAATACCTTGCCGGAGTGTGAGGTGAAGGATTTAGCCAAGTTGGGGTTGATAAACAGGAGTGATGATAATATGGCTAGGATTATTGGAAAGATCGTGTGGAAAGAAAGTATAAAAGAGAAAAGGTTCGAGTTGTTAAAGCCGCAGAAAGGGAAGCTCGTTGAAGACAAAGACAGAGGTATGAGAGCTGATGGCAAACCTTGGATGATAATGAAGTATAAGCCTATCCGGTGTTTAAAAGAAGTGCTGATGAAACAAATGCCCAAGGATGTCTTAAAGAATCTGAAATGGTGGTATGCCGATAGTGAAACAGCTGAAGCGGTGATGGAGGATGAAGATGAACAAGAGTTGCTGAGAGTGTATGATCCTATGCACTTGGTGAATTTGTCTCAAGCTGACTTGGAGGTGCTGAACGAGAAAAAGTTATTCTATATTCCTGCATGGAAAGAAGAAGCCAAGAAATACCAGAGAGTTGTCTCTGTCTGTGTAAGACAGGGAGTTCATGCTTGAAGACGGGAGAGACAAGATTTTGGGATTACAAGACAAGTGATTGAAGATAGAGATATGAAGCTACTGCCAAGGGGAGTCTGTTGGTACATGATGTCAGTAGTTCAGTATCTAGTGTCTGTAATCGTGTTAGTTGGTTTTGTTTATGTGTTTTAGATAACTATTCTCACAAGTTCGCCTAATATAAGCGAACTTGTGGACAAGCGAAGTTATAGACAACTTCGCCTACTCTGTTAGGCGAAGTTGTCGATAACTATATATGTTTGGCTACGGCTTGTTTGTAAGTAAGGTTTTCAGTAAGTGTAATTGTGATTTGTGTATCACGTGTTAAAGGAGTTGCAATACATCGTGTCTTTTGAGTATTGTAACGTGTATTCGTGTTCGGTATTAACATAGTTTACATCCTACGCTCGTATCGTCTTACGTAGGGATTCCGCACCTACGTAGTACGAGATACTTCCGTGTAGATCCGGCTGGGAACCTACAATATGCAAGTAAGTAAATAAGTAAGCAATGAATTGAATTAAATTGAATTGGTAATACATTGAACAAGTAAAGTAAAGTAGATTGAGAGAACTAACCAAGTTTCTTTAAGATGACCAATGCGATGTTGATTTGAGACATCGAATTTAGACTTTGTTTGTCTATAAATTTGTGAACTTTGATTATATGGATTGTTAGTATTATGCATATTTAATTGTATGTATTACTGTTAGAAGTTTTAAAAGATAGGGAGTCTAAAGTGATTAATGACATTAAAGCTGTATAGTGCTATTTGATTATTGTTTCCACTGCTTAATTGATTCTAACAACAATTAGATTCAATTCCGTCAAACTATTAAAATCAAATCAGCACATTACTCATTACTGGCTTGGAGTGGGACAAATGGAGTCCGTTCAATTTTATTAACTTTCCGTCGCAGACAGTTCTTGATGTAGTTTGTGTTGTTGATGTAGTTTGTCTTTGTTTCTTTTTATTCCTTGTAACTTTGGACTCTTTAATAGTCCGACTTTGTTTTTTTTTCCTTTAAAGTTGGCCTTTATTTGTTTACATATCTAGAATTTAGGGGTTTTATTACTGGAAAATTGGCTTCAAATATTTTATCCAAAAAAAAAGGTAAAAACTAACAATATAAGATGTTGTTAACCATATTACCTCATAAAAATTTTATACATTATATGCACTTTAAAATGTAAGTTTAATAATATGGGTAGAATAACTAACAATCTATAAGTCAGTTTCAAGTTTCAAATTGTCAAGCTTTTCAAATCAAAACAGCACATTACCGGCTTGGAGTGAGAGAAATGGAGTCGGTTCAATTTTATTAACTTTCCGTTGCAGATAGTTGTTGATGTAGTTTGTGTTTGTTGTTGCAGTTTGTGTTTGTTTCTTTTTATTTCTTGTAACTTTGGGCTCTTTAATAGTCTGATTTTAGTTTTTTTTCTTTAAAGTTGGCTTTTATTTGTTTACATGTCTAGAGTTTAGGGGTTTTATTACTAAAAAACTGGCTTCAAATATTTTCTCAAAAAAAAAGAAAAAAGTAACAACGAACAACCACGAGTTTCTAATCATATGGATCAAACAAAGGATATGCTACAAAAGGTGCCATATTTTTAGTATTTAAAATAAATGGATAATAGGATAATACATAATTCACACTTATTTTCCATTTTCTCTTAATGGAGGGCTTACAGTTTTTAATTCTCAGCTTCCTATGTATTTAAGTTCATCCCTTAAAGTCATTTAAAATAAAATAACTCATCATTTTATATTGATGAAATGAAACTCACACTCCATGAAGTCACCAATTAACACCTATTTATGCATGCATTGAACTTCAACATTTCATACACTATATAAGTTATTATTACCTTTACTTTCCTCCAACATCTATGAAACTCACACTCCATGAAGTCACCAATTAACACCTATTTATGCATGCATTGAACTTCAACATTTCCTACATTATATAAGTTATTATTACCCTTAATTTCCTCCAACATCTATGTTCCTTTCTTGCACCACTACAGCCCACAAATATGGTCTTCTTACCTCTCGACATCATAATGTTCTACATACTAACACGCTTGGATGCCATCGAAGTTGTTAAATGTAGGTCTGTGTGTAGGAAATGGCGTGACATGATATCAACACCGGAGTTTGAGGCCGCTCACTACTCCCGTTCGCGTATTGCAGCAAAGCAAAGAACTATTTTAAAACATGATTTCAACTACAACTTATTCGATGAACCTGAAACACAACATTTATGGTCCAGAGACAATAATTTCATTCCCGTTCCAGAACGGCTTCACGGGTGTAGAAATACTAGCACACTTGGATGGTCTATTGTGAGTTTGCTTCAACGAAACCAGTGAGATGGTCCTCTTGTTGATTTGAATTTTTCTTAATTTTGCACACATTAATCTTTCAATCTGCTCAGCTGAGATAATAATTAAATAACATATATTAGATTAAAGTTTAGGGTGTAGATATTTATAACATAATTGGCGGACTCAATGTGACTTGAATTAGCATAAACCCATTAGGTGTACGACGCCTTTCGCACGCCGGTTGAAAATTATCTCTACAACAATATGTCACATAAGGCAGGCTAGATTATGTAAATAATTGTTTTTTAGTTTGGTACAATTGCCTCGTGCAATGTTTGCCGCTTTGTTGCTCAATTATTTTTAAGTTTTTGTTAAATTTTATATGTATATTAGTTGAGATAATTTAATAGGTAATATCGGACAACAATGAAAATAGCATAGGGTCATTCTTTGTTGCATTTAACTTCTTAAATAGCTTCTCAAACTCTAAATGACATTTAAAACTAAAATGTGTAATGTCAATATACATTTTAACCGTGCAAAGTAATTAATATAATTTGACTATACATTAGACTTAATATATAATTTACGAGTATAGATAGAAAAATGGTTGTTATCAAACCAAGTAACTTTGAAATTCATAATGAAAATAAACCGTTTTATGTCACACTTGCTCAAAATAAAGAAGAGAGAATGACAAAAGTCCAGGTTTTCTGTTGGTTTTTAAGCTTTTGAAAACCATTTTCTTTGGTTTATCATTTAGTTGAAAAATATTAAACCAAAATATTTAATATAGCTTAATCATTTTGTTAAGTTATAGTTAATTGATTATTAATTTATGTAACTAAATATTTGGGTAAGACGTCCATGCGTCCAACAATGGTACATAATGTTATCAAGTTAGTTCATGATCAAGGAAGTCAAGGATAATACTTATGTTAGTTTTACTCTAAACAAAGTTTATTTAATTATTCAATTTAACGGTTCATCAAATTAATTTATATACTAAATTATATAAAAATATATATACTTATCCGGTTCTTGACTCTGGTTCGACTAATCAAATTGGTCCTACAGATATACCAACAAACACGTCATCGCCAACACATTAATACGATCTTGCCGCAACGCGCGGGAACTTATGCTAGTGAATTATAACGCCTCTTTATGGCGTTGGATTATTTAAATTTGAATTACATATCATTTGCATGTTTTATCTCAGGAATGAAGTTTATTTTAACTAAATAGACTATTTATTAAAGCCTACTTCTATCTTATTTTCTTATCCTCATGCATCACAACCCATTTATTTAACCTCAACTATTAATGAGTTATCCTTTTACAACTTTAAAGACTTATACTTTTACGTTAAAAGATGTCTTCGAAAATTCTTTATTTTATTTAAATCCACTTCTGAAATGTCTTATACATTGGTGATTTTCTAGTTTTATAATTAAAACTCCTTAACACTTTTGTTTTCTCAAAATCATGTCTTTCAAATGTTTTGTAACCCACACAATGGAATGAGTTAGGTGGACCAGCCGACGATCTAAGTAATTGCGGGTCGACACATAATTACCCAAGTCCTCGAATAGAAATCTATACACTACTAATTGTCGATCATTGCCCTCAGTATCAGTAGCAGCAGCCTTGGCTTAAAAAAGCACGCCTGAGGTGAGCCGATGCGAGAAGCGACCTAAGGCAAGGGCCTCTTCGCTTTAGGCTAGTCAAGGCGAGCCCGAGGCGAGCTTTTTAGTAAAAAAGCGACCTAAGGCGAAGTTGAGGCGCTCGCCTCTCGTATGCAAGTGGTTTTTAAGTATCTAAATGTTGTACAATATGCGTTTTAGGCTGTATATATAGGTAGTTTATTTATTAAATAATATATTATGCTTAAGTATAGCTACATTATGAGTCAGGATGCTAAGTACCTATGCTATATACATTATATAAAAATTATATAAGTAAGTTCGACTCAAGTACAAAAATCTCTTGATTTTTACGCCAGGCGCTTAATGCTTCTGTTTTAAACCTCATCGCTTTTCTTCGCCTCTCGTTTTTTTAAATTAAAGGCAGCAGCAGATGACATACATGCAGATTGTTTCTGCTCACTACCACCACATCCAGCCGCATCAGGATCTTGATCATCATCATTGTTCTTCAACTTTTTCAATGCATCATCCTTACAAGTTTTGAAGAATGATTTCCTCCTGAGCCTTTGATCTTCTCCCCCTGAGCAGTAACAAGCTCATGCAGTTCTCGATTCTCCTTTTGGAAATACCATATATGGCTTACCAATCTCATTGATTCATCAACATTTGATCTTGTTGATAACGATCGGCAGCCATTTGATTCTCCTGGATATGAATCAAACTCAACAGCATGTCCCTTTGTTGTTAGACAGGCAAGGAATGGAATGTAGGAGGTACAGGCTGCACTGAACCATGTGGAAGGTTAAACCTCATAAATGATAGAGCCGGAGGCTGCATTTGTATTGTTAATGGAACAGGAGATGTAACCATCATTGTCATAGGAGAGGTTGGGATGATGGACAGCATCGATTGTGGAATCGACGCGAATCTCGGATCTGTGGAAGCCGTCGTCGTAAGAGTTAAAACCGGGGTGCTAGCATTAGGCGAAACCACCGGTACTTGTTGAGAAGACGACCTTGGTATTTGAGGACCAATCTCCACACCTCTTCACTCCTAACTCTACTCTTTGGCGGTTGTTCTTTCATCATAGCTTTGCCTTTTCTCTTTTGTTGAGCAGTCGTGCAACTAACTGCCTAAACCACAATATGTCTCCTATATCCCCCATTTCCAACGTTACCACCTTCACCACCAGCATCACCGTCATCACCACCATTGTTCCCACCTGGTCCCTCTTCACGTTCAGAATCCGCGTCATCATGGATCCAACGATCATTAGAAGGACATACATAATCTGGATTCGCTAGATGACCAATCAAACACTTGAACCTTGGTCTATCCTAAGCTGTTTGCTTCCAATGTCTTCATACGCTTCATAGTGTCAGCTGTCATATGTTCCAAGACTAAAACATCATCCATCAATGTTTGATCAATCACAAGATCAGGTATCAAATCCTAAATGATGAGCTCGAGGAATCATGGATACATCAAAAACTTGTTCTTCTGATGCTTGACCAGACAGTTCTCTTTTAGGTGATAAAACATGAGCTTCGAGAAAATGAACGGTTTGTTCAATATCAGTGCGACGAACGCAAGCTGTAGTATGATTCTTCAATCGTCGAAGCCACCATTGCGTCCCCAAGGAAATGTATAAGAACATGTAGCAGATACTTGTATTGTTCGCACACGTATGCCTTGTTATATTGGGAACGATCTAGATTGCCTTTGTAAAACAATCGTCGAAATAAACCACGGATAAGCGTCTTGTCAAACTCGCAAGAATATTTATTGTCTTATCATGCACCTCTGCTGTTATAGTCTTCTCAGCATCAATGTAACGAGTATAATCCAAGAAAGGACATAGCATAATAAACACGTGAACGACGTAAGAATGCAACTACCTCTCCAAACATGTTACGGTCTGCAAATTCTTCTTGTAAGAAAGCACAAATATTGTGTTTCTTATCATAAGCGAGTTTTTCTACGGCCGGTGCTGCTTGTTGTTGTTGGGGCTGTGGTGCTTGATCCTGTTGTGCTTGTGGTGCATCAGCTTGTGGTTCTTCTTGAATCATAGGATCCTCTTGTACAATAGGGTTCTCTTGAGTTGGAGCATCAGCTATTATCTCACCAGCCATTTCTGTAAAGAAAACCCGAACATTAGTAAACCCGAGCATCATTTAACATAAATCAATTCACTAAAACACTTAGTGAAAATTAATGAAAATTGTATTATGTTACATATTCCAAACCATATTCGTTATCCATTCGTTATGGCGAATGGGTTCATTCGTTATAACGAATGAAGTGATTCGTTATCACAATAACGAATTATTGAATAAAGAAAGACTTAGGAACAAACGGGTCCATTCATTGAATATATAGGTCGAATGATGTTTCATTCATTATATAATCAAACGAATGTGTCTATTCGTTATCCAGATAAAACGAATGGGTTCATTCGTCTACTGTAGACACGCATGACCTTCCATTCTTTGTCCATAACGACTAGACCCAATATTTATCAAACTTTGACTCACATATGTCAAAGTCAAATTGATTAATCATAATAGTCAAGCATTGCAACCCAGAATTTGCAATTTGGCTGAAATCACAATGAATCGATGTAAAATTATTATTACTAGATTCGTAGTGACATCTCTAATCGATACATAACAACATATAGCGCACACGAACACATTTAAATGGTTCATTTGATTAATACATTGGTCGGTTATTAGAAATCCTAATTATCCCATTAAACCATCATTAATTTTGACTTAAATCATTGCGTTACACTCGTCTATTCCTTATGAAACTTAATCAATCAACAAAATAAGGTTTAGTGATGATTAAAATTTTTGTGAAAAATTTGCGAGAGTATCTTTAAGAAATTGCAACAAACGAGGTAGATGAATGGTTTATTCTTCAGATCAATGTGCTTTATATATGATAAGTTCGGCACACATACATAGACAAACGAATTAGTTCATTCGTTAATTCAAAAATTAACGAATGGCATTCATGCGTTGTCTCATTCGTTAACAAACAGGTAACGAATCAAGAATAAGTTAAAACCATAACGAATAGCATGTTATTCGTCTACATTTGTTATCCTAATCAATAGCGAAATAGGCCATTCGTTATCAGGCCAGCGGAAGCGAATAGGTGTAGCGAATGGTTACATTCGTTATTATTTTTTATTGCAAATGACCTTCATTCGTTATCAATAATGATAGCGAATGAGTTCCATTCGTTGCAAAATATTTTTGGATTTTGCATATTTTCGAATTAAAAACAAATAAGATTAAGACAAATATGAAAATAAAGCAGAAAGAGTGCATATTTTTGAGAGTTGAGTAGAGAATCATATTTAACAAATCGCCCTTCCGTCTCAGCTTTATATTTCAGCGTTATTATGACTGGCGTTAAGTCGGTCATTGATATTGTTGTCCACTTAAGTCTTATAACAAACTTTCTAGTATTTTTGTGATATGATTTAGTTTCAATTAAGGCACATAATATCATAATCTATTAGCCTCTAGTCTTGATTCAGGCCTAATTTGACTTTTACCATGTCACCCCAACTAGACTTAAACCATTATGCCTGAAGATCAAAATATATGATTTATATTGATTAGGCAATCTTAGTTTATCATCCCCACTACAAGGTATACCCTCGTTATCAAGAAATACACCAAGCTTCCTTTATTGTGAATGAGTATGCACGAGTTCATCTGTATGGCTTACAGACATTGTATCCCCTGGGTTCCGTTTCTTATTGGTATTAAGACGCACGCAAGGGAGGAACAATGTATGACTCATAGAGGATTTTGATCAAGTCAGTAATGAATTTGTATGAAGTACAACAGTGA
Organism: Bidens hawaiensis; assembly: GCF_021521415.1. Taxonomy (NCBI): domain Eukaryota; kingdom Viridiplantae; phylum Streptophyta; class Magnoliopsida; order Asterales; family Asteraceae; genus Bidens; species Bidens hawaiensis. The sequence goes on along the minus strand of NW_027497304.1, from coordinate 2,790 downwards.
TTAATTTTATTGACTTAGGGTTCGCTCTTAAAGCATTTGAAATATTCAGATTATGAATGCCCAGATAATAAGCCGCATAAAGACTCACAGTGTCTAGAAACCGGATGCATCCCATCAATACATGATTTGAGGCCATAAGTATGACACTCGTCAATTTCAGGTTAACTCCGTTAATCTGAACTCCATTAATTCAAACTTAAGATCACACGAACTGTAACGCATATCTCATTACATTTAAACTAGGGTTTAGATGACGCATGACAATCACTACACAAGTAGTCTTTCGGAATTCCACCGAGACACACAAGAGTCGACTCAAACCGTTGGTGAAAAAACAATATATAATATAAACAAGTGCTCGGTATAAATATGTGTTATGTTGACATATGATTGTGTGCTTGCATAATATAACCTCTTATTATGGATATTATAAACTAGTTATGCTAGAATTAAGTTCACTTGAAGTTGATTTGTAACATGTATTATATTTAATAAATATATAAACAACATAATCACCCAACCCTAATCCCACTCTCTCCCTCTCCCCTACACGACGGCAGCAGCCCCTCTCCCCTTCACCATTCTCGGCCGATTTCCACACACACACATACACATACAAGTTGTTTACAAGGTTGTTGAAGGATCCAAGGTGATAACTAGGTAAATAAGCTTCATATCTAACTCATTCTATAAGTTAATTGCATGATTAAACCTGCAAATCATAAACCCTAAGTGCTAAATGTGTTGTTAGTTGATGAATTAGGATATCATGTATGATTGTTAGTGCAAAGGTTATTAGTTTGTTGAATTTTAATGAAAACTGATACTGGACAGATTATTGAATTCGTGTTTGGATGACTGTAACTCGATTTTAATTACATTTTTTGATGTGATTTTTGATTCTAAAATATAGTAGGTCGAGTCTAGTTTCTGAAAAGTCCAAGTTTGTAATTTTTGGACGTATAAAAGTTAGTTTTTATGATTTTACAAAACTGTGGTGCAAGGCTGATTCGGGAGACCTGCTATTAGGCTATGTTGATATTAGTATATCTCATAAACCACAAGACCAAATGGGTTGGTTCCACTTCTGGAAGTTAATATTTTGAGTTAGGAATCTAACCCAATTGGTCTTGCACTAATTGGATTTTTCATTTAACTGGAACAACAAATAACATTCTGTTGCGCATGATAATGATTGTTGTGTGTTTGCTGTGATGTTTTGATCATTTTGATAAAACTATATATGATAAAAATATAAGAAAAATATTTTTAGAAACCTAACTCACGTGTGCTTCTGTGATGATTTTTGGTGATTTATTTGACATTTTAAGATTTATTAAATTGAGTAATCTTGTTGAGTGAAAATCTGCCTGGACAATTTAGCTACTGAATTACTTGAATTATCATGAAAAGTGCATAACTGATCGATGTTTACTATGTTTTGACTAAATTGCCATTGTGGGGGATATTTTCTAGTAATGAAAGATGTTAATACTTGACACTTAAGTACTTGTTCACATGTGTAACTTATCACCAACGTGTTTTTCGAGTCGCACTTATTTCACAAATGGAACACGAAACGCATCTCATGCATAAGTTGTATGTGTCGAGTCTAGGGACTCACTCATAGTTTAAATACTTAGAAAATCTCATTTTTGTTTTAGAGCACTAGTGAGGATTTTCTGTGACGCACACCTTTCTTGGATCTTTTTGGTTTTCTTCGCAAACAGTGAGTTTCACGTCCCCTTTTTACTCTTTTTAAACACTTTTATTTGGGGGAGATAACATACTCCAACGCTGTAGATTTTGTTTAGTTTTTATATATCACTTGTAAGGCTAAGTGGCAAACAAACCAACCAAAGTCCTTCATAACATCGAACCGGTTAATATTTGGATAATAGCGAGTCACTGTTGAGTAGTACTACTGGGTTTGACAAACCCCACCCAACTCTAAACTCAAATGTAGGTCGAGTGGGTGTAATCTTGGCTAACACATTACCATGGTCATGGTTGACATGGTGGCAAGGCAATTGATAAACAGTCAGCTTTGGTGTCGAACACTTAGTAATACTTGTTGATAGGTTAGCTACCTATTGATATATAAAATGACTTAACACTATCTGGTAACGCAAACGCAAACGCAAACGTAAACGCAAACGTAAACACAAACGCAAACACTTTATTTATATAAACCTGTGAACTCACCAACCCTGTGTTGACACTTTTAGTATGTTATTCTCAGGTAGCCGAGGCGGGCGCGCGGTATAGGAACAGGCATTCGCTAAACACCATCGCTTGAAAACTTCTTTTAATTTTTATCTTAATAACTTGGGTTTTTAAGTCGTCCTGTGTGGCGCAAACTTTTTGGTTTACAATTTACGCTTCCGCATTTTATTTAAGACTTAATGTCTTGTTGGTTTGAAAACTTTAAACATGGTGGTTGATTATAACTAATGATTCCGATCCTGTTAGTTCACACCCTCTGACGGTAAAACTCCGTTAGTGGATTTTGAGGGTGTGACAATAAGACCATACAACATTGAAGTGTTAACCTTAAACTAGATGCATTTTATTTAGAACTTTTGTTTTTAGATATCAAACAGACATAAGGCTTGAGTATGACAGGCTATTACATTTCTGCCTTCATTATCGAGACTTTTGGAAGAGACTAACACCTCTTTCAATTTGGCAATTCTTATGTTTAAATCACGTACTTTACCCTATTATTTTGTTTAAGAACTACCAATGCACCAATGCATTTAAACACATAGTCTTTTAAACTTATTTCTT